>NC_045162.1:12150321-12160321 GCF_900700415.2 Clupea harengus | reverse complement strand
TTCTTTTTAGGGTGCCAAGTAGTAGATACCAAAGACGGAGTTTGCCAGGTGAAAGGGTCCAGTAACGGAGGATGCCAGGTCGCAGGTGGCACTGATGGGATCTTATTGGTCAGATATGCTGATGGGCGGCCCACTGGCGATGCCTTTGTGCTGTTCTCGTCAGAGGAGCATGCTCAGATGGCCCTCAAGAAACATAAGCAGCGTCTTGGAAAACGCTACATTGAGCTGTTCAAGAGCACAGCCGCTGAGGTCACACAGGTAGGCGTGTGTGTGTGTGTCTGCGTGTTAGTGAAATTGCATGCCAAAGCATTCAACATTTTTGATTGCCGAAACAAATCAGCACAGTTATGTGTGTATAGTTCTATGTAACAATTTTATTTTAAGACCAATGAACCAGGTATGTGCTTCTGTATGGCTGTATATGTACTCCTGTGTGTGTGTGTGTGTGTGTGTGTGTGTGTGTGTGTGTGTGTGTGTGTGTACCTTGCCTGTGCTCTCTGTCAGTGCCAGAGTGAGCACACTCATTATCCATGCACACACCTCATTGAGCAAACATTGCTTACAGAGGGCAGTAAAATATTAGCTTCCTTTGTACTCCAGAACTCATGATCATAAACTCCTTAAACCCTTCAGAATCGTACAAGCCCACCCCAGGGGTCATCTGTGTGTGTTTATGTATGTGTGTGTTATTCCAGTGTATACACACAGCACCCCTGTCAGTAGTCTTTAAAGGTGCAGTCCATGATTCTAATTCAATACCAGTTTTGTTGCACTATCCTTTAAGATGTCTGTTCCGTGATGTGCGCTAATTTCTGGCTCTGTAAATGAGAAAAAAACAAAGTCTATATAATAATATATATTAATATAATTGGCCGTTCAGCTAAAATATCAACAAACCTTTGCCTGACTCACAATGTGTACCTTTAATCATCAACCATCAAAATTGTGTATATGCACTTGTGTATGTGTTTGAATGTGTGACGTATGATGTAAACTAGCGTATTGAATATGATGTGTTTGTCATCTGTGTGTGTGTGTGTGTGTGTGTGTGTGTGTGTGTGTGTGTGTGTGTGTGTCAGGTATGCAACAGGTTCTCCTCAACTCCTCTGATTTCAATGGCACCTTCTCCACTGCTTTCTGTGGTACCATCACCATTAGCAACAGGACTGTTACCCTTGGCAACAGGTGCATTTCCAGTGACAACGAGCATTCGTGACTGTGTGCATTTGCGAGGTCTGCCCTACGACACAACGATACAGAACATTCTAGAGTTCCTGGGGGAATTTACTGCAGATATTGCACCACATGGAGTCCACATGGTGCTCAACTCACAGGTACTATACAGCACCCCTGTTGCCATTGTGCTTGCACTAAGGGGGTTCAGGCTCTGGGCTCTGTAAAGCGCCTTGAGACAATTGTATTGTTATGGCGCTATATAAATAAAATTGAATTGAATTGAATTGAATACTATAGACAAATGCACATAAAAAACTCATACGATAAGATACTCATACTGACGGAGTGACTCATGTACACCCACATTCACACACATGCAGATTACATTAACAGTGTGTGTGTTTGTGAAGGGGCGTCCGTCTGGCGAGTGCTTCATCCAGATGTCCTCTCCGGAGCGAGCTTTCCTGACTGCGCAACGATGTCACCGCCATCTATTAAGGGAGCGCTATGTCGAGGTGTTCCAGTGTTCCCATGATGACATGCGGCTTTTACTGAGGGGCGGGGTTGTGGGCCCAAACGGGCGGGGCTTGTCCCCACCACCATGTAAGTTACGGCGTAAGTGTGCTGGGGCAAGGTGCTTTCCCATTGGCTGGTAGGTGTGGGAGCTCTATCACTCAATCTAAAACATTCTCTTCAGGTGTGGTGAATCATGGTGTGAATCTTTTAATTTTTTAAGGAACATTTGGGATGATCACATGGGCGAGGGAGTTTAAATCATGCTGTCACTCAAACCTGGTGCAGGGGTAGCCTGTAGAGATTTAGTAGAGATTAAATGATGGTGGTGTACTCGGTGCGTCATAGTGTGAATGGGAATGTTTGTGTGTCCACACATGGCCAGTAACTTAATGCATCTGTTGATTGAGGGTCAGCTTTGGTTCCAGTTCAGATCAGTTGCTGGCATGCTACTGCTGCAAACAGGATGGGTATATCAGACATTACTCCAGTTCAGATCAGTTTCTGGCATGCTACTGCTGCAAACATGATGGGTATATCAGACATTACTCCAGTATCAAATGTAGATTTCACTGAGGCACAACTGTGTATCAGCAATCTAATTGATCATCTGGGAAGTTACATATAGAATTTCCTCCCATCCTGTTGGTAGGCAAAGCGTCCTGGTCTCCACATCAGTGTACTGTTCCACAGACTCCACTTGTATACTGTAGATTTATTGCAACCGTACGAGTGTAGCTTTCAGGGTTTGATATGAGTGTGTCTAAAGTAGGTGAACATGTTTGAATATTTGCATTTGCAGGTGTCTCCAGCCCCTCTTTCTTTCCACACATGGGGGTGGGGCTTCCCATGGAAGCAGCTCTTTATCCAGCCCACTTTCTGGTCAATACACACCCACTGCCCTTCTACACGACGTACTATCCCAGGTAGAACACTCAACAACAGCAGTAAATGCCAAAGGGCTTAGTCTATTAATACAGAAGGAGAAAGTATGTTTGTATGTGTGGGTGTGTGCGTGTGTGTGGATGTGTGTGTGTGTCTGTGTGTGTGTGTGTTGGTGAAACCTGGTCACCTTTACTTGCTAATGGTGGCTATTTGAACCCAGTCCCCCAGGCTCCCCTCCGACTCTGGGCTTCTTCCCGCCTGGATCCTCTCAGTGCCACGCTTTACCAGCACCTGGACACACCCTCCCCAGCGGAGTCGGCCAGGTAACCCCTCACAACCCACTCTCAGGCACACCTGTTGGGTCTGAATGTCCTGCTCTCACGCACACACACACACATACACATACATCACACACACACACACACACACACACATACACACACACACACACATCATGTTGCGGTTCAGGAGCAGCTTAATAGAGAATGAGTAAGCGTAGGATGGGAAACCTGAGTGACATGTTGGGGTTTGTGTTCAGCATAATCTTCTAATGGCAACAACTGCTCCAGCTCAAGATTCTACTGTGAATCTGAAAGCTCTCCCACTCCTACAACCAGAAGAACTAGTCTACCCCCCACATACACCACACAGGTTTGGGTGGGGTGTACTTTGGATTTAAAACCTGTTTCAACTTGAGTCAGAGTTTTTGCATGTGATTACACACACACACACACACACACACACACACACACACACACACACACACACACACACACACACACAGACAGACAGACAGACACATGCACTTATTAACCCTAACCTATTACACCCCACTATTACACACTCTCTGTCTCATACATTTTCATTTCTGTCCAGTATTCACCTCCTGATGGCCTCTCACACACACTTGAGCACACCCACCTCACGCACCCCAAAGAATGGGTGTGTATTTAAACAGGGAGGTAAGGGAGGATTATAAACCTGTATTAGTGTCTCTTGGTGCATGTGTGTATGGGTGGGGCTGTGTGTGTGTGTGTGTGTGTGTGTGTGTGTGTGTGTGTGTGTGTTGAAGGTCATGGCTGTGGTGTTGGGAGAAGGGTGTGGTGTGTGGGTTTGAGGATAACAGACAGATGTTAAAGGGCATTGTGACGGGAGAAGGGCCGAATATCACAGCAAAATATCACCTTCCCCTTTTGCAGACCAACAACAGTGACGTCATGGTAACAGTTCCTGCCTTGCTCTCTGCCAAGCAATCATTCACAGAACAGAGTCTGGGAGTTGGAGCTTTGCTGGACCTGCAGCTGTCTTGGAACAGAACATAATGTGTACAAATGAGGACTTTTGTATACATTTACCAGTAGCTGTGCAAATGTTCTTTGTGTTCTCAGACATATTAATGTTAGTTATTTATACAGAAATGTGCAGTCAGTGTTTTCTGCTGTGAATTTTTTTTTTTAATCTTCCAGACTTACAAAAAAATGACATATCTGAAGGATAACAATGAACAATTCTCCTTGTCTTTTGTGTATGTTGATGCTTACTGTACGGTAATATCGGAGAAATTGCTTGCAGAGCATTTTAAATTTTTTACCAAATTGCACCTATAACACCAAAAGATTTAGTTTTTGTTATTATATGTGAATATGTGTGTGTGTGAGAGTGAGAGATAACGAAAGAAAGAGAGAAAGAAAGAAAGAAAGAAAGAAAGAGAGAGAGAGAGAGTAATAATAGTTCATGTTTACATGTTTGTCCTCAATAAATAGTTTTTGTGTCTGTGTGTGAAAATCGCCATCACCTATAGCTATTTTATAATGTCTGTTGTGTTTCACCAAGCTCTCAGGGAACTCCAGGAATGCGTCCATTTGTCTTACAGCAAAGGCACATTACCTACAGATGTATTCATTTAGCAGATCCTGTTATCCAGAACGACCAACCCCACAAGTGGAGCCTACTTTCTGTTCAGAGTGTGGTGAGCGTGAGCATGGTGTAGTTATCTTGCTCTGCTAGTTGAGCTACAGGATGGCTAATTGCAGAAAGGCTCATTCCACAGGAGGCCAAAAAACTCATTAGGATAGAAAGCATAATTAAAACAGTGTGTTACGTCAGAGAACATCATAGAATAACCATTATGTGTGACAGTTTCTGTGAGTGCCTGTGAGTCCGATGGACAGAAACATAGTCTCAGATAATGACGATGAGAATATATTTTCAGTACTTTTTATCTTTTGTATATCTATGTATGTCTACTTTCTAGTTTTAAATGTAGCTTTTAGGATTTTTGAAGTAGCGCTCTATTTTTAAAACAAATTTAAATCTGTTTTTTTCTTTGTGAATGAAGTTGTTACATTTATGCTTGTGTTTACAGTTTATGCCAAATTTAAATGCACTGTTGATTACAAAAATGATCGTGCTTTATGTTTGTCTGTGCATAGGTGTGGGAAGGCTGTAGAATTATAAAAATAATGCTGGTTCAGCATGACATCCATTCCAAGTCTTCCAATATCAAAATACCAGGCATTAATAAAAAAAACCTGTTCATTACGGGAATCACAAGTGGATCATAATGTGAATGAACCTCCCTGATGAACAAACAGCTATTTCTCACCTATGTGTGTATGTGTGTATACATTGGGAGCATTTTGTGTGTAGGTATGTTGCTAAAGTGTGTCCGCATCTATATGAGCCTTCCTCCTAAAGTAGATGTACACTACAGTAGATGAGTTTGTACAAGTACAACACGATTTGATGTAATTTGACCCAGAAGCTGAATAAAGAAACTGAACAATATTTTGATTGATTATTATGTACATTATTGTGTTGACATGATCTGTACTAGTAGACGTGCAGCAGGCATCTGATACAATATCTGACCAAGCTGTCTGTACCATGCTGACCAGTTCATAAAAATAGTCACTGTGGACGTTTATGCTTCATTTCAACCGGTACCCTAGTCCAGTTTATATGCGTGTGTAGTGTGTTTGTTCACATGCTACTTTCAAGCAGCAGAAAAACATAAAATATGACACATTAGCGATTTAAAGTCACTTGAATTTATTTACAAGATGTGAAATATCAATGATGCATAAGAAAAATGTCCACAAGGAGACAGAAATACAGGCTTGGCTGCCTGCTAAGGGCAGCTCTGTGAACAGGAATTCAGACTACTGTTTGCACTCAGAGCGATCTGTTTACATACGTCTGTCATACATACATAAACTATTTACAAACATTTCAGTGTAAAAGAACCGATTTACAGCTTCACATCTGCAAGAATGAAGGAGGTTTAAGAATTTAGACTTTCAGGTGGGAGTTCTATACTGGTGGTGTCTGGCGCCCTCCTCTGGTCAGTTGCCATGCCTGCGTTGGATGAATCCGTGTCAGTAAGTTCAAACCTTGTTAAGATAAAATGCCATTAAACTGAAATGTCACTGTGCTAACATTTTGGGGAGGAGTTTTTTTTTGTCCATTTCTCTGTAATTGCTCATGTCAGTAACGCACGATTAAAAACTCTTGTCATGAAGCGTCATTTACAAGGCTTACCCCTCTCTCTCTCTCTCTACTGAGCACACAAAAGCTCTTCATCCTGATGTATAACCTAACCTATGAGTCTTACCAAAATGCACCAATACAATCTCAGCACACATCCTCACACACACACCCTCTCGCTCTCTCTCTCACATGCACCAACACACCACTTTCAAACAGTTTCAGCAATGACAGCAATCTAATGGGTTGCCCCTCAATATGTAAAGAGAGTGGAGAGGGAGGAGGCAGAGAGCTGATGCCATTGATCCACTCCCCATTAAGAGGTTCCAGCCACATGAGAACAGTATAAACCCTCATACTCTCCGCATAATCAGAGCTGCATTAGCATTTGACACTGCTAGTAATCGCAATGGTCCCATCAGGATTTCAGGGCCATATTGCAAAAAGGCTTATTTCAACCATAAGCTTTCAAAGCAATTAAATTAATGTGAAATGTTTTGCCAGCACTGGCAATTTAGCTTTTTTTATGACGGTATGATATAGCACTCATGTAGTCCTTAAATGGTTCATATCAGTAAAATGGAAACAGGTAGGCACCCGCAAGTAAAAAGTGCAGTCCGTACAGCCCGCAGATCTGTCAGACTGTTTCTTCATGTCTGGTTATTGAGACTAAAAGAACAGATTGGTGAGGATAAAAATTGGATGGATTTCTTGGACGTTGCTTGGCAACTGTGTCCAAAACAACACAACAAAGATATCACTCCACCAGTCTGCATGCTGATGGATGGGGTGTGTTGTCTTTTACCATCTCTTTTTCTCTCTCTTTCTCTCTCTTTCTCTCTCTATCTCTCTCTGTCTCACTGATTTACAAGCATTCTCTCCTTCACAGACATGAACAGAAATTCATGTCTCTTTCTCTCACACAGTCACCCTCACAAGCTTTCGCTTTCCATCTCATACACACAGTTGTAAATAAACTGAAGACTTAACACTAAAGACCAACGACTAAATACCAGAGACGTCACGTAAGATTGAACTAAGAGCCAAAATCAGGCTGCATCTCATGTGAAATCTCTGGGTAACATCTGCACGTCCTGCCCATTATACTTGGCTCTGTCCTGTGGTATTTCAATTCCCAATTATTTAAGTGACTTTAGGAAATCTGAAAGCATTTTAAAACATACCAATATAAATATGTGCATCAGTGTATATGTGTCTGTGTGTGTGTGTATGTGTACGTGTATATGTTTGTAAAAGTCTCAGAGTTCGGTCATCAGTAGAGTCCTCAGCAGTTTTTCTCTGTCCATTTTCAGATCCTCCGTACTACTACTACTACGCACACTAACATACACAAACACACACACACAGATACACACATAAACAAATCGGCACACACATACACAAAGGTAGACACACAAGAACACATACATACAATCAAGAGAGAGGTTGAGTCAGGTTGAAGTCATTGAGTCATTTTTTTGTCTGTCCATGCATGCTAATGACACAGAGTTTGTGAGCATGCGCATGCATGTGTGTATTTGTGTGATAGTGCGAGTGTGTGTGAGCATGCATGTGTGTGTGTGTTTGTGTGATAGTGCGAGTGTGTGTTAGCATGCATGTGTGTGTGTGTTTGTGTGTCTCACCTCTCAGTGTGTGCTGGCACACAGGGCAGTAGGTGTGGGAGGGAGGTCTGGTAGAACAGTGGAGAGTCACACATCTCCATCTGCTACAGAATAACGAAGCAATCACAGACATGCTCATAAATACACACTTCCACCACATATGCCCACTTACACACGCATGAAAACACCCACACACGTATGCGAAGGCCCACACACATGGATGAGCACGGATACATGCAAACACACCCACACAAAGACACACACTGTCATTACCGGTGGGTATATGGGTGGTTGTATCTGTTTATCCAGTGAGCTGGTGGAGCCAGATTTCACCATGCTGCTCTGTGAGGAGATTGCTGCAAGGGCCTCTGGGAGATCATCTTCATCACTATGGTTACTGTAGAACAAACAGCCATAGGCAGCACGTAAGCCCAGTGGTTATATATATACGTGTGTGTGTGTGTGTGTGTGTGTGTGTGTGTGTGTGTGTGCTTGTACATGTGACTTACAAGCTATACTGTCTGACCAGTCTTCGGCGGCGATCTTTAGGATTTTCTGATTCATGAGATCTAAGGTGGATAGGAAAATCAAGAAAATCTGATTTTGTGACAGCTTTATTTAATACCTTTATATCATATATAAGTGTGTTTACAGGTGTGTGTGTGTGTGTGTGTATGTGTGTGTATGTGTGTGTCTGAGTGTGAGAACACTACCTGGCAGGCTGTGCTGCAGGGGAGGAGTGTTCCTTCTCAACCTTTGCAACCTAACAGCAGATAAAGAGTGATGGTCAGTCAAGTGCAAGTTAAATCATTACAGGTAGGCTTGCTCTCAACTCAGAGACTTCGGAGGGGTTTCTGGACCCTAGTCTGCTCGGAGGAGATGGATACAATTTCTACGTCATGGAAAATCAGCCAGGATGGAAATAATAAGCTATGCAGTTGAATTGATAGGATTTCATTCATTATTAAAATGGAGGTTTGAGAGAAAAAGTGAGAATGAAAATGTTTTCACTGCCAGATGAACGTCTGACAAATAGAGGTCAACAGTTCACATTTCCTTCTGTATCTCAAAGAGATAGGATGAACCATAATATAATGACCACGACAGCTCGCATAGTGGTCTCATTCAACATAGCAGATCCTCTATCATAATACTTTGTAATCTGCATGCATGAACCCCCCCACCCCAATCAGCCCCGGGCACAGTCTGATGGCCTGTGGGATGACCCTGCACCGGCTGACCTCAGCTCAGCTGTCACTCACTCACCATGAGGATGTTGCTCTTCTTCATCTGCTCCTCTGTGAGGGACGGGGACGAGGGGAGGCTCTTTTCAGACAAGGGCTTCTCCTCCGCCTGACCGTGAGAGTTTAATATTACTCCTATTATTATTATTATTATTATTATTATTGCTGCTGTCAGAGCAGGATTGTCAGAGCAGGATTTGTTGGGGGGTGGGGGTGGGGGATTTGTAATGTCAGGAGCAAGTAATGGTTGTGGAAATATTTCTCTGAGGCATACACTTAAAAAAAAGGTATTGATTTTTTTTTTCTCATTAAGAAAGACAAGCATTACACTAAGAATGTATTATTAAATTTAAAACAGGACAGAGCGAGAAAGAAAGAGGGAATGAGAGAGTGAAGGGGGTTTGAGAAGAGAGAGAGAGACTGAATTGGATCGAGACAGAGGGGAGGAAGACAGTTAAAGAGAAAGAGAAGGTATTAGTTTCTCTTTCTCACTAATCTGTCTCTTTTAATCCAACATTTCACCTCAGAAACTCTAAAATCCTCCTCTTTACAAGAACATGGAAATCCCCCCCTCTGTATTAAAGAAGTGTAATCCCCGTTTCTGACCGTGTTGATGTTGATGTGTAGAGTCGGCCAGGGAGAGTCCATCACTGACTCCAGCTGTTGATGCTGCTGCTGCTGCTGCTGCTGCTGCATGGGGATGGCCCACGCTTCTAAAACACACACACACACACACACACACACACACACACATGCTCCTATTAACACTTACTCCCACCGTGGAGTTGCAGAAGAGATACACCCGCAGAACAACCACACTCATCGATGAACACAACCACAACAGTGTGGACTCACTGGGCTTTGAGAGTGTTAGGCCTAGTGCTTCTTGGTTGCTGTAGATGTGGTGAGGGCAGTAGTGGTGGAACTGTCCGGAATATTCATTCTCCTCCATGCTGAAGCGCTGGGCATCTGCGCTGCTCATTGGAAAGCTACAAAACATCTCAACTTTTGAAACAACATTTTGACAACCTATTTCCTCTGGGGGAAAAAAATCTGTCAGACCTTTAAAAAAAA
>NC_045162.1:12145321-12147821 GCF_900700415.2 Clupea harengus | reverse complement strand
ATGCCTCTATACATTGATACATATCCATCCATGTGTTTCAGTGTGCATTAAGAAATATAATTATGTAGAATATACAATAGTAATACTGCTTTTGGATGAGCCAGTAATTAAACCACAAGAGCCTCTGTGATGCATTTGTTCAAAGCAGTATTGTCTGACACATGAATAACGGTAACTGGCATAGGATTTTCTTATCTTTTAATTACAGTGCGGATTGGTATCCATAATAGTATAAAAAAAAGTTTTGTTTTCTAAAAAGGCCTAGTATAAGTCTGATGTTTTGAACATGAAAGGGGTGACTGTAACCCATCTCTAATATTCCGTTTGCACAGGCATGCGTACAGGACAGGTATGTGTGTGTGTAGTGTGTGTAAATGAGTGAGTGAGTGAGTGATTATGTGTTACCTGTGTGGTGGTGTTTGTAGTTCAGGAGGCTGGACGTAAAGTGGAGGGGTCAGACTTGGGGGGCGTGTCCTCTGCCATGCCTCCTGACCAAAAGGAATGTTGTGTTTATACTGTTAAAAGAGACAGATTTAAATCACTCTATACAGATATACAAATAGAGATATGTAAGGAATAATGTATAGTCAGCCGGTCAGTATCGGAAAATAAATCCAGACAGGGTGAACACGACCCCGATGTGCAGCGAATACCTCTTTTTAACGATTTTGTTGACGTTTCATGACTTCTGCTGAGAAAAAAATTGCTCTTCACCCAAATAGAACTTTAAAGTTTCAGGTGTTATCTAATCTAAATCTATCTCTACAGATGTACATGTGTGTTTGTGAGTGAGTGAGTGAGTGAGTGAGTGAGTGAGTGAGAAAGTGGGATTACCTGACGTAGGCTGGCCTCAGGACTGCTCTGGTCACTACAAACCAAAATAATACAGATATCGTAATTCATCGAATGGAATGGAAATACATCTATATGAGTATGTTAAATAGTACACCCCCACCTTCCAAACACAACTACGGCCCACACAAGGTCAAGGTCAAATCTCCATATCCTCACATGTGTATCTTACCTTATATGTGGGTGTTTGCTGGGAGTGGTAGCTGTAAAGGAAAGAGCACATGATCTCATCAGCAGGGGCTAACCCTGAAGCACAGGCTACTCTCATCTGCCCCACACATCACAGCGGTACCGGCCCATTAGCATTCACAGAGAAGCATCCCTATCTGCCCCACACATCACAGTGGTACCGGCCCATTAGCATTCACAGAGACTCAATCCCGGCTGCCCCACACATCACAGCAGAACCGGCCCATTAGCATTCACAGAGACTCATCCCCATCTGCCCCACACATCACAGCAGAACCGGCCCATTAGCATTCACGGAGACTCATCCCCGGCTGCAGCCCACGCCCCTACAGCCTCACATTCGTATCTCCACACAGCAGAGAGGACTGCCAGCCTCACCCATCTTAAGGACTAACGGTGATAATTCTTCTCACGAAATGACGGCAGATAAAAGCTGCATTAATCAGGGCTCGACCCATGCTCTGAGAACACTTAAGTATTCTCTGCACACTGTAGTTGTACAGTGTAGATCACCTACAAAGGCAACATTTTGTTGGACTGACAGTGTAACTACATTCCCGCAGATGTGGCTACGCTTTGCTCCCTGGAAATAAAACTACTGGAGTCTCGCAGATCAAAGTGTCTTGTTTATTTCAGTGAATCATGGCTGATTAGATTACCAGCAGCGGTATTTAAAGGTAGGTAGTTAAAGGAGCAACAGCAAAACTGGTATACTTTAGAGACGCAAATGTGCACGTACGCAGAATAAACCTAGAGGCAAACACAGAGTCAGTTATTATCTCTTTCAAAAACAGCAGTGAGGGGGATTTCATTTCAAATGCGCTCAGGGGAAATTCTAATGGCCAATATGTCGAGCTGCTGGAGGAATGTGTTTATGCCTGTGTTCTGGTTTAAGGGCTCCTATAGGACAGAGACAGTCATCACTTGTCATTTGCACTCAGTGAAGAGGCTAGCTAGAGAGAGAAAGAGAGAGTTTATGTAGAGTGTTTGGGTCTAAGCAGCCTCTGAGTGTGAGTGTGTGTGTGTGTTATACCCTTGCTTAGTGATTGGCTCCTGGAGGGGTATCTCTTGCTTGGTCGCCTCTCAAACGTACTTGTTCTCCTCAAACGGCCACCATGTGTTGCCTGGTACTCCGTCTTCCCACTAAAAACACACACACACACACACACACACACACACACACACACACACACACACACACACACACACACACACACACACACACACACACACACACACACACACACACACACACACACACACACACACACACACACACACACACACACACACACACACACACACACACACACACACACACAAATACAGTTTCATGAACCTTTAAACTAAAACAAAATTCTAGTCTTGTGTGTAACCTTTCTATGGCAAACACCGGAACAAGTCTACAGTGAGTTGGAGGTGGTTACTGTGGGCTCAGAAGTAGCCCATAAGCTGTGAC
>NC_045162.1:11907821-12140321 GCF_900700415.2 Clupea harengus | reverse complement strand
ATGTGTATGTGAGAGAGAGAGAGAGCGAGAAAGAGTATGTGTGGCGGTCTTCTCACTTCTGATCTGCTTCTTTATGGGCTTTGTCACATCCAACCAATGCTGAGGGAGGCAGTACACAAAGCAGGAGGAGAGAGGGGAGAGAGAGAGGGGAGAGAGAGACATTAGTATGGCAGTGGAGCGTTTTGCCTCCAGCTAATTAAAAAATGAAGGACGGCTCATAGAAATACTTGTCTCATTCTCTTTTTCAAACAGGCATACACTCACTCTCTCCATTTCCCTCTCTCACTCTCACTCACCGGTGCTTGCTCTGGATCCACATACTGCAGTCCAAAGTAGTCCGATTCCACCAGGTCAAGATGGTAGATGATCTGGTCAAACAGGTCCTGGCCTTTAGACTTTTTCTATCCCACACACATACATGCACACAGACAGACACACATTTAATAACAATAATAATAATAATAACAATAATAATTTAAAAGAGTGAAATAAGAAAAAAGTCCTTACAAGTCACTAGCAGACTATTCCCTTTAGAGTAGCCTTTAACAGCCTGGATGTATGGTAGACAAAGAGACTAAGTGGATGAGTGAAATTATGTGACGTCCTGAAAATCATGGCCAACCTCTCGTATAACGGCTGTTGGGCTCGCTAACGAGATTGCATACGGTCTAGCTAAAAGTATAACAACACACACAAAACACATACCCTGGCTACTATGCACTTTCATCTCATCAGATCTGAGTACTACATTAACCCCACTTTGACCCATATCATCGGGCTCCCTCTCACTACCAGACTCGACTGTAATGTCCACCCATGGATGAGCACAGGGCCAAGTGCTCTTGCCTCATACTACAATACTGATCTACTCCAGTCCTCCTTGCATTAATATGAGACCTGTCTGTGAAAAGCATCTGGATAATAAATGCTCTAATGCCACTGGCATTGATATGAGTGCTTACTATTGACTATTATTTGTGTCTCCATTGATCTCCACACATCTCATGTCCTTCAACATGTCCATACAAAAGCAATTTTGCAAGCACATTGGATAGACTGCATTCACAGATGTAACTACAATGTGCACCGGGCTACAACAGGAGACGGTCTGGCTGATCCACTTACATTCCAGCTGCAATGCCTGCTGTGTTTGTTTTGACCCCCTTGCACTGAACATCCTCATCTAGACATGTATTGAATGTTCATACTAGCAGAGCCTATTGTGCTACCACTTCTCTTCACGCTTCTGTTTAAACAACAATCCTTTTAAATGATGTTCAATTCTCAAAACATTTGAAACAAAAACCACCAAACACAGGCAAATGGTTTTGAACATATTTTAGCATGGATTGGTGTACACTTAAATGCTTTCTGTACAGTATCCTGTGTAGTCACTGGGCTTAACCCTTTTACGTATGAAGTGACCTTGGGCCATGAAAACGTATTATACAAACAAAATGCCTGCTTGTATCCTAGACCTTTTTTCATCCCTTTCTTTTTTACTCTCTCACTATGATCCTGTTCAGAAAAACAGCCGTCTTCCCTCTTTCTGCCCCTCACTCCCTGCATCTACCTCTCTTTCACCTTCCCCTTTTTCCTTTAAAAATAGACTTGGTGTCGTTACAGGAAGGCTGGATTTGGGACGCACCTTAAGGGAGTGTCTATTATAGTGTGTGTGTGTGTGTGTGTGTGAATACGTCTGTGTGGACAGATATGACCAACCTGTTTTGTTATGTAAGAATATCACAATGTCAATGAAAATTAAAAAAACACAGAGCCCTTGAAAGCTAAAAGCCCTGAAAGTTCCCTCTTCTGTGAAAATGTTCCCTGCAAAGAGGAATTCTGCATCCTGGGGTTTCAAGCACACTCCCTCTCTCTCCTGACACACATACACACTCACACATGCACAATCCTGGCTGCATTCCTGGCAGGAAGCACACGGCAGGCTGGCAGGTTTGCTGGCCCCAGCGATGCCAAACTCCCCTCCACACACACACACACACACACACACACACACACACACACACAGAGAGAGAGAGAGAGAGAGAGACACACACACACACACACACAGACACAGATCTGTTGCTCTATGTTTTCTTGTCCGTGTGCGCGAGCCTACAGGTGATTGGCCGGAGAGGAGGAAGTGGGACCGAGGACCGGACCGCGAGACCATCTGTCCTCCACCGGAACCCTCCTGCGGATTCCCTGCCTCCAGCCAACCACAAACACACACGCACACAGAGAGACTACACATACCAAAAGTTAATTTCAATTACTAAACACGACTAAAAGGTTAAGTAACCACTCACCGACAGTTCCACGTTCACGTCTGAACCGTCCAGTAACACCACGCGACAGGTTATTGTTGAGGCAGTGCCCCCAGCCGCAGGGATGTGGACGAGGGTTCCTCCGCTTACCACAACGGGTGGATGTAACACCTGCTGCTGGTGTTTCTGTCCAGAGCCGCTCCCCCCTCGACCATCTAGCTCGTCCGCCGTTGTGCGGAGCCGCCGCCGTGAGCGCCGACTAAATGTCCTGCGCAGGAAACCCATCATCTTCCCCGCGCGACCGAGTACTGCCCCGGTGTCAGCGAGCCAGTGTCTCCCGGAAACCCGGGAGACTCCAGTAGACTTATCTCACTCACACACAGACGCACGCAGACAGCTGATCAGACGGAGTCACGCACTCGCTCACTCTCACTAGACACCTTGTAGTTGTGATTTCTCCCAATCTCCGCAATCTTGGTGGTTCACCTGCTCGCCCCTGGTAGGCTATCCCGTGGAGGATTTGTCCGCATGTGGCGTTTAGAGAGCGGATTACAGATCTGCCCGAAATGTAGGTGGCTTGTTGTTAATTCCAACCGTGTGCCCGCGCGTGAGTTACACCCAAGCAGTGGTTTCTGTTCGCATTTCTCCTTCCACTCGTGTCGTGGACCGAAACCTCGCGCAGGTAAAAGTCAACCGGAGGAACTGGCCGAACGGCATGTTGCGCGCCTGCGTGAGATTTTCAAGCAAAGAAACTTTTTTTTCTTCGTCGCGTGCTGGGTCGGTATCGGCGAAGCAGCGCGCTCTGTCGGTTAACCAGGCGACAGTGGTGTGCATGAATGTGTGCTGTTGAGTGTTTACATGATGTTAAAGATGCGTTCTGCGAGTCGGTTTCGGAAGAGGTTGTTGATATTTGACCTCAACAGCCAATCAAATTACATCCTCCCGTCCGTGCGCCTGAAGCATCGTGTTGATTGGCTGTGATTGTTTATGGCTCGGTCCGAGCCACAATGTTTGATTTTTGAACAACGTTTAAAAAAAACAAACAACAACAAAAAAAAAAGCACAAACACTGAACTGACCGCTAGAAGACCGTCTGGATCAATTCACAGAATTGGACAAAAAAAAGTGTATGAGATTGGAACCGCCAACTGCGTCTTTACAAAAGGATGACATAATTCTGCCAGTTGTACCATATTGATTTTATTGCCAGAAATAACACAAGCTTGTAACTGAGGTGATCATTATAGTGTTTCTTTTTGTGTGTGCGCTGGTTGTATGTACAGATAGAAAACTCTTATGTGTGCGAAATCATGACACAGAATCTAACAAGCAAAATGCTCCAAATCATGTTCCTGATGAGTTTGCTCTTCTGCACCTTGAATGAGCTTCTCTGTTGAACAGCTGACACCAGATGTGTGTGTGAGTGTTTTTTTTTTTTTTTAAAGGAAGTTAATGTTTGAATCATTGATAATATCAGACTTAAAATAATTTCAAGGTATATGTGCTGATAAATACAGACTTCCCCACATGCTGTGTATGAATTTCCCAGTTCTCAAAAAATGTGTGTGTGTGTGTGTGTGTGTGTGTGTGTGTGTGTGTGGTAGTAGTCAAAGTGCCCTCTTGCTCCCTAATGCATATTCGGACCATCACTACATTTAATTTATTATATTATGAAGCACTTTTTTTATTAAAAAAACATCTACAGCAGCTTTGGTCATCTCTTTCACTCCTCCAGCCCCGCCCTCAGTGGCCTGGTGTTTTGTGCTTCTCTCTATAAACCTTCAGGATTGCCTCGCACACAAAGCGGAACTGGCACTGGAAAGGAAAAAAAGAAAACAATAAAAATGACAACTCTCTTAACTACACTTGTATGCAAACCTGCGCAGAGCATACCGGTGTTTGGACCATCATCGCGCGCTGCTCTCTCAGAGTCTGGACAATCTGCAGTGGAGCCACAGACTCTCCGGCCTCCATCTGCATCAACGCCGTTTCCATGGTGATGAGGACACCTGTCCGTCCAATCCCTGCACTGCTCAAACAATGCCAGGTGACTGTGAGTATGTCTGTTTAGGTGGGCAGTGAGTGAGTGAGTGAGTGAGTGGATTAGTACGTGCTGTTACCTGCAATGGACCATCAGTGGGCCTGGTCCTTTCTTTCGACTGCGCACAGACTGGATGAAATCTAGGAAGTCAGAGGCCTCATCTGGGGGACCATGGTCCGGCCAGGCCACATACTGCAGATGAGTGACAGAGCGCTGCTCACCTGTCTGATGGGGGGTTAGAAACAGATCGAGGAAAAACCATAGTAAATAATAATACTAATAATAATAATAATAAACTTTATTTGTATAGCACCTTTCATACAAAACAATGCAGCTCAAAGTGCTTAATAAGGGTGTGTATGTGTGTGAATAACAGTATTTCCCCTGCATGTGTGTGTGTATCTGCACATGTGTTTATGTGTTACCTGTGTGTTTGTGAGTGTGAGTTCTCGGGTGACGTAGGTCATGTTGCCTTCCTCCGAGTGGCAGCACACCTGCAGGTTCCCGTAATCCCTCACCTCTGGGGGGTGAGGCCAGTACTGGTGACACTTGGTCTGGAGCAGACATAGTGGTTTAGGCAGCCGTCACCCAGTGATACCCCTGAAGACAGCTACACCACACCGTCTAAACACACTTATTCCAAACGTTTCACTCGCTCTGCAAATTATATGGCTCTTATACTGCATCCACTATCCCCACCCTTCCTGATGCCAAAAGAAGATTGAATATTCACTTTTTAAAATATGGACTGAATATGCACTGTTGACAATTACCCAGTGACCTTGGAGGCTAGCCTGTTCTATCAGACATTTTAGAGGCAAACCATCTAACCACAAGTTTCAGCCACAGCCACTGGCTTTCTCAGCACGTCGTTCACATCAAAATGAAGCATGTAGCACATACTCGCTAGTCTGACTCATTTCCACCAGCAAACTCTCTAGGTCACGGTTCTTTTCAGTCATAGTTACACATGATCTATCTAGATACTTGTGTGGTTATTTTCCGATCAACATGCCAATAGATACATGATGTTAGAATTTGCTGCAATATTATTATTAAAGTGCTTGGTAAGAACTATCTAAAATGTACAATCACCATTATTTCTAGTACTTTTATCAGTCTGTTTGTGGAAATTAAAATCATTTGTAATCATATTCTTAAACTGTTTTGTCTTGTACATAGGCATCTATGAGTATGCTTACATATGTGTCCAGAATAGTATGTGTATTTAGCATTGTGTTAACGTACCTTCCATGTGTGTCTATTATTAACAGGTGAGTGTGTACGTATGTTTTCAGTAATGTCCATATACAGTTTGTGTGTATGTGTGTGTTTGTGTATGTGGGTTGTGTGTAAGTGTGTGTGTTCATGCGTGTATGTGTGTGGGTGTCCACTCACCCGCCCTCTCTCAGTGAGTGTTGTCAACATGATAATGTGCGTGGTGTCTTCTTCCCAAATACACCTCCAGAAGTGTGTGCAGGTGAGTGGCAGAGGCCCTTGAGCTGCAATGTACCGCAACACCCCGCCACCTGGCTCTGTCTACAGACACAGACACAGACACAGACACAGACACAGACACAGACACAGGACACAGACACACACACACACACACAGACACAGACACAGACACAGACACAGGACACAGGACACAGGACACAGGACACAGACAGACACAAACAAACACACACATTACTTAACATGTTTAATACAAGTTGTTCTAGAAACTGCCAGTGGAAATGTTCACGTAAATCCCCGTTAGTCAGTCAGTCAGTCAGTCAGTCAGACAGTGACTGGGTGCAAGCCATTGACGATCATGTATGGACCTGCAAAGACATTCCTGGAATTTGTGGGTGGTATGTGTGTTGAGCCTACCTTCACATGATTGGCATTGATGTAGTCATCACCGTCCCCCTTTAGTACCACTCTGGTGATGTCATCTTTAAGAGACACAGAGAGGGCGTATCCATGAAAGGGATGTGACAAGTAATCAGACTACATCAAATGAGTAGATGTTGCTTTGAGTGTGAGAGTATACAGCATGTGGTGATTTACATGGTAAAACATCCTTGTAACGATTTTTCTCTGCGTTCTCCGACAACTTCGCACTTGTGTATGTAAGTCCAGGTTTTCTCCTATATATTTTCTACAGGCAGACAGAAAAGCAGGTGATTAACACAGCAGTGGTCATTCTCTGACATTTACACACACACACACACACACTCCATCTTTCTGTCTCACTTCAAACTGCAGCAGTAGAGTTCCAGTCAGTACACCCTTCTCTAGCCGGCTCATGGAGTCCTCCAGGCTCTGTCCTGGCGCTTGACTGGCTGTCTGTGAGATGTCCCCAAGCAGAGAAAGACCAAGGTCAATCTGGAGCGAGGGGACAGCACGGAGAGAGACACCTGCAGGCACACACACACACACACACACACACACACACACACAGAGAGAGAGAGAGAGACATGCACACTCTAAGAACTAGCTATATTACATATATATATATATACACATGTATTACACCTTTACATGGTGTGTTTGTGTGTTACCTCTCCGGCGCAGGAGCAATGTGAGGTGATTGGTGTGTGTCGCCCTGCTGGCCCTGATGAACATGACCACCTGCTGATGTGTGTGTTCGGACACATCTCTCCCATTTACCAAAACCAACTCATCCCCCACACACACTGCTGGCTTACACTGTGCTGCCTGTCCAACACACATAGACAGACACATCTCACATACACAATACGCACATAGTAAAATGAAAGTTTAACACGCGCGCGCGCGCACACACACACACACACACACACACACACACACACACACACACACACACACACACACACACACACACACACACACACACACACACACACACACACACACACACACACACACACACACACACAAAACATCAAACATTACTGGAGAATCTGGGTTCACATGAGATATGACAAGTGGCATCTTCTGATCCACACCTCCCTAGAAAACAAAAATAATATTTTAAACAGTTAGTTTCCACTGTTCATAAAAACATGATTAATTCCTCCAGCTGATTAAAAAACAAATGTGTCTTACTGATATCTATTATAGTTTTTCATCCAGAACACACACTTACGTACTTTGACATTGAAGCCAAATTTGCCATCGGGGTCAGGGCTTATTCTCACCAACAACAGATCACCGTCCATCACCACATTCTACAACACATACACAGTACTGTCATGATTAAGGACTCCACTGGATATGCGTGTTAGAGTGGGGGTGTTACATATGTAGCTTCAGAGAGACACAGAGACAGACAGACAGACAGACAGACAGACAGACAGACAGACACACAGACACACACACACACACACACACACACACACACACACACACACACACACACACACACACACACACACACACACACACACACACACACACACACACACACACACACACACCTTATCCCAGGGGTACTGTGAATGCTCATCTTCCCCAGTGACTTCATCGTTGTGGGGTGTGAAGCTGGTGGTGGTGCTATCGTCTTGAACTTTCCTTTGCCATAACAACCATCACAACAAAAGTGACCAAACGGACCAAAGGCTTGTATGAGCATGTCATTTAAAATAAATTGATATGACAGATTTGTGCTTATATATATATATATATATACACCTGTAAGTGTAAAACACTTCCTCGCTCTCTGTTCCATCACTTGTCTCACCAGTCAGGTTATCAGCAGAAGATGGACGTGGCTTACGAACGTCATGCCTCATGCGTGGACTCCTCCTGCAGAGTCAAGAATTCCAGGGCAGGGTTGAGATGCACACAGATGTGGACACAGAGAATGTGCCACAACACAGATGGATTGTACGATTTATGGGTGAGAGTCAGAGACTGAGTGGATAAGTGAGGGAGAGAATGCCGGTCATACCAGGTGGGTGTGCTTGGAGGAGATCTGGAGGGGAGGCTTTGGGTCTCCAGGTGTTCACTTGAGCCCGACCTCAAAGCTGAGTCCCACAGCTTTCCACTCACAAGTCTGTGATATAATGGCCTTTACACACACACACACACACACACACACACACACACACACACACACACACACACACACACACACACACACACACACACACACACACACACACACACACACACACACACACACACACACACACACACACACACACACACACACACCTATAAAACACCCTCATGGGCACAATTAACTGTGGTTTCAGAACTGCGATGGACAACTACACTTTAGTTCCCCAGAATGGCAGCATTTTAAGAGGACTGTTTGAGTATGTGTGTGTATGTGGACATTTGAAGAGGACTGTTTGAGTATGTGTGTGTACGTGTACATACCTGGATGTGGGTGCTGTGTGTGTGTTCCTGTGTTGGTAGAATGTGTGATGGTCCACACATGTTCGCCAGAGGTTTTTACAGTTACGAGAGTTCAGCATGCAGACAGATACCACCTGCTCTCCCACCTCTCCCTACACACACACAAACAAACGCACACACATGCACACACACACACACACACACATTTAGACAAACATCCATCCAAACATGCATGTAGAGAATCTCACACGACAACACAAATGCATGACATGTAAATCTTTCTCATCATCTGACGCACGTGTTTTCTTCGAAGGTGTATGCAGAATCTTTTCCTTTTGAATGAAATCTTGATTATGTTGATCCTGCAAAGGAAAAACTCAGTTAATGCTAGAGATATATCTGTTGGTCACCCCTGCCCCACCCTCCCCTCTCTCACACACATTCTCTCTCTCTCTCACACACACACACACACACACAAAAATCATAACAATTAAGCACGAAGAGCAACTATGACTCACCAAGGGAAAAAACTGGTGCAGATCAGATTGCAGAACAAAGCCACACCTCCCGAGGCTATGCCCACCCATAGGGTGGACTTATTTACATCCTGAGGGTAAAAGTTATGTATAAACAGTAAATATTACCAGAGGCTCTGATCCTAAGTGACTTACAGAACATCAAAATTAGAACATAAACAAGAACAAAAATAATGCATAATGACAAAAAAAAATAATGATGGTGGTCCATTACATTTTTTTTTTAATTATTATAATATTAATAATAACCAAATAATCTTAATATATATATATAATATCTAGAGGCATATCACCATTCAACCATCATGAAAGATGAGCCATAAACATGACATCTTAGCACTCCCCCCTCAAACCTATTGTCACGTCAGTGTAGCATGGTGCATCGATTCCTCCTCAAAACATCTGAACTATGCATGCTCTAGCCTCAGGCACATAAAAAAATGTAAGCAGCAGTAAGACGTTTTGGTCTACACCTTGTGAGCTAACCAGCTAAACGGCATGCAGAAGCCTCGCAAACACCAACAACAGCACAGTTGCCACTGATGAACGCTTGCTAGCATGCTAACTGGTGTCTTTTGGCGATACACTTGTTGTGCTGTGAAAGCTTTTCTTGCTATTTTTGCAGAGTTTCAGTCCCGGCCCACAGGGCTACATTGTTCATAGGCAGCTAGTGAGAACGACAGGTGTGTTTATCCCATCCCCTATATATTCCAGTCATATATAGTACGCAGAATCAAAATTTGAAGATGGTACAAAAAGTAGTTGCCGATAAAAACTCAAAAGTGTCAAATGAATGCATACTGTTGGATCAACACTTTTGAACAAGTCTATAAGTGTATAACACTAGTGCAAACCACGAAGCCTGTGCATGAGTGTGCATGTGTGCTGTTTTACCTTTGCAACATGTAGCTCCACTCCGTAGAGTTCTAACGTTCTAGCTGTGTTCAAAAAGCAAAGTTTGGCTTCACACTGAGAGAGACCCCTGTAGTAGGAGGCACACAAACATATGATGTGATCACACGCACAAACACCTGAGGAAATCCCTATGCATTGAAACAGAAAAAGTTATGTACTTATGCATATTTGTCACAAGGGGGAAGGATAATAATGGTATTTGTGTCAGTGTGTGTATGTTATGGCTCTGAATTATGGTGTGTGTGTGTGTGTGTGTGTGTGTGTGTGTGTGTGTGTGTGTGTGTGTGTGTGTGTGTGTGTTGGTTGGGGAGAGATGTATGCGTGCATGGGCATGCACAAGTACCTATGTTGAGGATGGAGTGCTTCTACTTTGGAGATGAAATCCTCATTCTGTTCAGGTAGGAAGTGAGCCTTGCCCAGGTACCCTGGCGGAGTCTCAGGGGTGTGGTCTCCAAATTCCGCTGTAAATAAATAGAAAGAGAGTACAGTGAGGCTTGATTTGTTATCTCATTCTTGCAGACACTTACTTATACTGTGTGGGTCCATCGGTCAACATTCCACAGCATGTGAACGCAGGGAATGTGCACTTAATTGGCTAATTGAACAAACTAATTGGATTACTTGTGCTTCCTTTATCAAGGATTTGTTACAGTTGTGTAAAATCCCACAGACACAGAAGCTCTCTAGTAATAGATGTCTACTGCGTGCCAAAGTAGGGGTCAACCACAGGTTCACACATGATTGACTGAAAGACCCTACAGACCGACTTCCAGTTAGTCACTGGACAGCATACCAGGTATGACCTAAGGGCACTGTGGATAAGGTGCTGCCACCAATGGTTTACCTAACTTAATTTAATACCTGATTACTCTAAATCCATCCAAGCAAGGTATGTTTGTGTGTGTGAAAGAGAGAGAGACTCACACTGAACAGCATATGAGGCTAGAACCACAGCAGAACTGAGAGGACATTTCAATCTGTAATATACACAGAATTGTTAGTACACTAACCCACTCTTGTACATATATCCACACAAAAAGATGTGAAGTAAAAACCAAAGCCAGTTGATCCTATATTTTTCCCTGTGTTACCTGCCCTCTTGAATATCTCGCTTAATCTGTAGAAAATAGAAATGTCTGCAGGAAAAAAGAAAATATATTTATAAAAGTTCAGCCAACTGCGAAGATCACTACAAAATAATATAAGGAGGGGAATATCAAACACACATCTCCTCTACTTCCTTTTGTCACCAAACCTTATTAAATGTGACCACCTGCTGACTTGTATGTTGCTTACTTAAAATTACTTAATTTAATATTACATTTCTAACAAACATCAGTTTTTCAATTAGTATCAAAAGATCAACTGTCAGTGGAGTATCAATATGAGGTCTCTCCATCAAATTCATTCAGCGCCTGACACATTTAAGGCTTTTGTCAGTACTAATGTTTCATACACTTACCTGGTTTGCTCATGTTGCAAGGAATTTGGATCAGAAACAAAGAAGCGAACTCTAAAACTCAAGAAGAATGGCGAGGAGCCTGTGGGGGAGAGAGAGAGAGTGAAAGAGAGAAAGCAAGAGATTATAACTCATTTTGCATCCTTACAAGCAGCCATAGTAAAGTACACAAATATTGCAATGTATCTTCTTTATATGTTAACACTAACACTATAGTGTTATAGTATATAGACCTCAATAGTACCTACTATAGTACAGTATAAGCATCTTTGAGAACTGTGAATAGCGCTATATAAATGTGATGTATTATTATTATTATTACTATTATTATAGTGGAAACCGTTTAGGAACACCTCTGTAGGTCAGGTTAACTAAGTGCAAACTTTGAGCGGAGTTCATTCGGCAAGGAAAGACTTGCAGTGAGCCTGTGGCCAAGGCCTGTGGTGGCATTCAGATGTAATGATTACATCATTTAGCTGTAAGGCCCAGCAGGACTGACAGGAGGTGACAAAGGCTTAAAACCTGGCGACTCTCAATCTGCCGTGAAGGGTAGCTCTCGCTCACCTTTCAACTGCTTCTTCAAGGGTTTGTTCTGCTCCAGCCACCTCTGCAGAGAGTACACATCCCACAGTTAGATAGTACACATCCCACAGTTAGAGAGTGCACATCCCACATTTAGAGAGTGCACATCCCACAGTTAGAGAGTACACATCCCACAGTTAGAGAGTGCACATCCCACCGTTAAAGAGTGCACATCCCAGTTAGAGAGTACACATCCCACAGTTAGAGAGTGCACATCCCACAGTTAGAGAGTACACATCCCACAGTTAGAGAGTACACATCCCACAGTTAGAGAGTGCACATCCACACATGCAAACACACTGCCAAGCTCATCTAGTAAGACATGTTCAGTCTCACACATTCAGTTGTGGTCATACCGGTGAGGTCTCTCTGAGCGTGTGCTCTGATATAAGAAGACTGTAGTACTGTGTGTCCTGCACACCCAGGTGCATGCAGACAGCATTGAACAGGGCAGAGCCATCTTGCTGCTTCTGTGAGAAGAAGAAAAAAATACCAGCACTCACCACTTTTGACAGAGAACAAATGCACACCAGTCTACAACACCACCATTCTAGATCTGACTTCAGACCAAACGTTCAAGTGAGGGACAGGGAGGGAGCCAGATGGACTTACATTGACATGGAAGGTATGTGTGTCACCATCAGGAAAGAGCACCACACAGAGAAGCTCTGCTAATGGCATTAGTGTTGAGTTTGGAAAAAGTGTCAGAGGAACAGAGAGAAAAGGCTTGTGATGGTGCAGAGCCAAATCAGCACACCCCCGGTGAACTGCCACAATTTCACACCTGAGAAAATGAACAAATATTTTTAATTAATTGATGCATATGTCCACTTCCCCTCCTTCCAACAGGACACACACAGCCATAAACACACCCCCGCACTCAGTTGCTTTCCAGAATAGTTTCCCCAGTGCTTATCTGGACAAGCGTGTGCATTAATGCAGACAAAGTGCGTGACTTTGCATTCATGCGGTTAAACTTCCACAAACATCTACCTCCCTAAAACAGATGTGCCCACAGAGGAACACGCACTGCTTTAGAGGAAATTAACCAAAAGAATGTCAAATAACTCAAACATGCCACACCCACATCAACATGTTAAAGATGCTCCACTATAAGAACAGTCCAAGCAGAAGAAGCCTGACATTAAAAACGTAATGCTATTGCTTTAAACCGTTAGAATATCCTAGACTGTGACAATAACTTTAAATGCACTCGTCGAGTGACCTACAAAACTAGACTCCATTAGATAGCGCTTGCCTCTGTCGAGAGTGGATCCCAAGTTCGAACCTGTGCAGTTAAGCGTTGCGGCGAATCAAGAAGATCTATTTGTAACCATGTCAATCACACACATACGTGCATTCAAATCATCCTTTTGAGTTTTAATCACCAGGATCTTCTCTGAAATATGCCTCTCTTTCCGTGTAGTGGCAAATATGAGCAACATTCAGCATTAGTCATCGTGAAAAACTTTAGGGCGTGCATTCATCTGAACTGTGTGACAAGGCTACTACAGATCATCTTAGAGAATTACAGTCACAGACGACAGGGCTTCGGGAGGCTGCTTGACGTTCTTTTGAGGTAAGCGCAATGAAAAATCGGCACTGAGTTGCCATGACAGGGTGTAGCCGGGCTTTACCTGAAGTTATTTCTTTATATGTAACCCATGTAGGCTACGAATTGAGAAACCTCTCAAACAGTCACATGAGAAAGTGTGTTAAGTAGGCTAAATAAGTATTGGAATTCAGAATGTCGGATGGTTGTTAAGGAACAGTGCCTACCTGGTTATTCTGCCTCGAACTAGCCCTTCTTATTTTGCGCGTAGAGTTAATGCTTCCATGTTGGGAGAGCCAAGGGCGCAGGTGAGACATCCGGAAGTGAGTGTTGTGTTGTGGTTTGTTTGTTTCGATCTTGCCTTATCGCGGTGTCACGCCGCCCCTTCTTAGCAAATCCTCACGCGAGCTCTCCGTAAACGCAAGCGCGGTTTCGCTATGTGTCTTGTAGGCGCGAGTGACTTAATAAAACTTAGACTACTGTATAAGTGTCAAACTTGAAACAGCCGTCAAAGAAGTCGAGATGGCAGCCTTACTGAACGGAACATGAGAAACTTTGTAAATCACACTTGTCGCGCATCAGATTCTTGATTATCAACGTGATTAGTGCCAATGGAGTAACCTAACCTATTGCACTTAACACACACATAGCTTATAGGATATATTCGGTTCAGTCTTAACCAGTTATGTTTGGTGAAGCAAGTAAATCATTGTTTAACAAGGTGAATGTTGCCATTCTAGTCGTGAGATTTAACGAGGACTCGCTTATATGATTTCCATAAGGAAATAAAAAACAACATGCTCTGTAAGCATTCCATAACCGATCATCCTAACACTAAACCAATGTATAAACAGTGTACCCTACTTAGATGGCAAATTATTTGAATTCAAACCTAAAACCTTTGATTATCTACAAATCTCCATCTCTAACTGTGCCAGAGCCTCCATACCTGCCTCCAGGCCAGGGCCGGCGATTGCTATAGGCGAACTAGGCAACTGCCTAGGGCGACAAATTGGTTGGGGGCGCCTTCTAGTGTCGCCCTTAGACCTACTTCCCATTAATCATAGGTAGAATAGCAAGCAAATTAAAACATGTGTATTAATGATCATCCTAGGGCGCCCCTTCAGCCACACGTTTACTTGTCAACCTGATTTAGATTGAATTGATGGTTGTTGTCGATCATTTCCTAATTGGGGGGGGGGGGGGGGGGGGGGGGGGGGCGTTAAATTACGTTATGTTAGTTACGTGAGGGCTCCTGCACTGCACACTGCCAGGTGTGTGTTCACCCTTCTGTACAGTTCCTCCCCAGGAATATACTAAAATGTATATGTGTGTTTTGTTTTGTTTTAATTTTTGTTTTAAATTGGCTAGATGCACTCAGGCAATTTTTGCAGAGGCCGGCACCTGCTGGAGAAAGGACGCCTGATTCGCCTCCCTCTGAACTTTGTAAGTAGCCTACACAACTAGTACTATTGTTGCTGTTTTTGTTATTGTTATTATTATTGTTACTACTACTACTACTACTACTACTACTATTTAGCCTTGTAGCAGTGGTGGCAGTAATTGTAATTTATCTACTACAAGTTACATGGTCAGATAAAATGTATTTGTACAATGCAACTATGTGGGAGGATGATAGAAATGACCAAATGCAATTGTGTAACGAACAGCATGGATGAACTCTGTGTTTAAATACAGCTGCAGGAGAAGGGTCATCCAGTAGTACTCAAGGGGCCAGTAACACACAGGCCAGGAACACACAGCCTGCATCAGGTGAGTCTATTTAATAGTATTTATTCAAGCCACATCCATACTTTAAAGTACAATAGAAACATGTTAGCATGTTTATATACAATAGCCTGTTTTCTTAAAGAAGTTCAACCACATTCATGATCATTTCACTTATTATATTAAACACCGCTTGTCTGGCTATACAATATGCTTGAATACAGGTGAAGGTGAAGGGACATCCAGGACCACATCAAGCACTCAGGGCACCAGTGAAACTACACTGCCGCCTGCAGACACCTCACCCTCCATAATTCCTGATATCCAGGGAGAACCTATAGATCCTGCTGACTGGCCAGCCCTCTGTGATCCGGTAAGGACAGAGTTAGTTCGCAGAGGACCATACCAGACCAGTCCAGACTTTACATTTCCAAAAAGAGATGATGGGAGAAGCTGCCACCAAAACCACTTCTACAGGAAATTAGTAAATGAGGAGAAAATCAAGAGACGCTGGCTTGTATATTCAAGGAAAAACAATACTCTGTATTGCTTCTGCTGCAAGCTCTTTTCACAGAAAAATTACCACCTCATTAGTAGTGGCCTAAATTACTGGAAGAATTGTAGTGAGGTATTTGAGATATTTTGTAGTGGTACGTACAGTATTCATAAAAGCACTTTTGTTTGTAGAGGGTATAGTTAGGGTATAGAGGGTCATAATTTGCTTAAATGTCCTTACAGGTGCTTAAGAGTGTTTTGCACAGTTTATGGTTTTGCACAGTTCATAGAGTTAATTTAATCCTAACTTTGAGTGTGTAATAAATTATTTAAAATAATAAAAAAGAAAATGTTCTGAAACTATTCTGGTGTTTGTTGTCCATGCACCATTTATTGTTGAACTGCAATGTAGAATAGTAGAATTATAAGTGGGTGAAAAAACTGCTATGCAAAGTAAAGCAGTTAATATATGTCTCTTGTATTGTGTGTTGGGGGGGGGGGGGGGGGGGGCGCAAAACTCAATCTCGCCTAGGGCAACCAAAGGGCTAGAGCCGGCCCTGCTCCAGGCAGTGCATTTTAGCCAAATGATTGGCTTGATTACCTGCAGTATTTTGGTCAGTTTTGTGCATTGTGCATTGCCACTGGACATTGTACAATGGTCTTCTCTGAAACAGTTAACAAGTCCCAGGACAACTCGGCTTGACCCAAGATGACAAATGTGGGTCTTGGAACTCATAGCTATTCCATGCTTACCTGGAGTGGTTAAACAAGACTTGAAATAAAACTCCTGCAGGTTGAGCAGTCTTAAATCTAACCCTTTTGAACTGACCACAGAAAACCATTTAGAAAACCCTGAAGTGCTATAAAAACTCTTTGGATCATACAATATTCAGAGATGCTGTTTCATCTGTATAATAGCAGCAGGTGTGAATGAAGGAGTGCTTACCCCAACAAGAGATGCATTTCACCAAGAAAATGTGAATGGGATTGTACAGCAGCAGTCGGCCATTGCGTACCATAGCCTCGGTAATTACGTGGATGCCAAAACTTCACCCCACAAAAGAAAGGTTTGACTCTACACCTTTTAGGTTAGCAATACATGTCATCTAACAACAACAATGACCCACAGACATTCTGGGACAGGTAGGCAGACCGCACAGACTCTGCTATTAAAATATGAATCGGTCAATGTTCAAAATGCGCTGATGGTCTACATTCATTGTGTGCAATGCACCTTATTGAGATCTGGGAAGAACATGACTACTTCACTCCTCTAAAGAACATCTGTTGTCTTCGTCTTCTCTCTGCTGCAACAGATGGCAATCCAGACTCTTTTCATTAGTGGTACCTTGGTGGTGGAATGACCTACCTAGTGCTCTCCGTGGTACAGCCATGGCACATTTAAAGAGTATTGCTAACTCCATGCATTCATTCGGTCATTCATTAGAGGGTAATTTTAATGTAATTTCAAGTTAACTGTTGTTAAAGTCAACACAATGCCAGTCAAGAAGTTCCATGTATGATTTCTGTGATTTTATGAATATTGTTCTTAATTCATCGGGTAATTGAAACTGATCTAAGAATAAGCTAGTTAGCTAACTGCCTCTTTCGGTAGGCTTTGTAATTGGCTGATTTTATAACGTTATCTAGCCATATGAGAGTGTCTGGGATTGGTTTGTAAGCGTAACATTACATATAACGAGGAGATATTAAACGTAAGGAACTATTATTATTCTGCATATTTAGCTAAACCAGAAATCCATTCCCCGGTATTTCACTCATTCTTAATCTGTGCACTTTTAATGGGATATCACATCAATCAGTGTAAGAGATCAGTTGAGTTAAATAACAAACAGTGGGAGTGGAAACAGGTGACAATATGTTATAGCAATGAAAAGTTGCCTCAGTCTGAAATTACATCATGTTTATGTTTCCTGATGATGCTGAAGAAATCAAACTATATCAGTTGAAATTCAGCTTCACTGTAATGGTATATTACACACTCTAATTAATCTACACTGCAGTGTGAAGTTGAAACAGAACATGCTGCCCAGACCAGACGAATCAGGACATCTGAGTAAAGGATGACAGCTGGTGTTGGGGTCCGTGTAGGCAACACCTGAAAGAGTGTTTGTGGGAGCAAAGCTGATGCAGGGTCTTTACACAGAACGCCAGCCAGTTTCTGCACTCTTAAATCATCATGGGTCCCTTCTGCATATGCGGAGCAGCTAACCTTCGAGCTGTCCGTTATAGGTCAGGCATTAAGGTTCACTGGGGAACCACCTGAAGAGGCCAGGGAAGAACACCCTGCCTAGGTAAGCTCAAATCTCACTTCCCTGCTCTTTATGCAAATAAACACGTACATCATTTCCACTTGCAACAACCAATGTGTTGTTATTTTTAACTGGCGGAAGGCAGCAATCAAGGATTAAAGACAAAAAAAAGCGTGCAAAAAAAACTTAGGCCAAGTATATTCCCATATTCCCCATCTAAAAAAGTGAAGAGTATGTAGCCTACATGCCCATAGCCTATATAAATATTTGTGTTTATTTAACACTAGAACCATGGCAAGTGTGTCAAAGTGACGCTTTTATTTAAAAAAAAAAAAAAAAATGCATACTTAATATGTATTTAATTGTAAAAATCGGTAGTGGGTTAATTTAAGTCAGCTCTTAAGAATCATAGGGACACTTGAACTTATAGTTTTTTTGTGTTTTCATCTTATTTTGCATGACAGTGCCACAAATAGGGCCTTGCTTCAGAAAAGATTAAACACTGACAGCAAATCCAAGGTGTAACTTCATTCAAAAGACACGATAGATAATATGTTTTATACATACATAAATCGTTGCTGACCTGAGAGTGATTCATCTTTTCTGAAGCATTAAAATATTGTTTGTGACACCGTGAGCCCGGCTGCCGTATACACAGTGATTTTGTGCTACTGTCTACTGCTACTACTCTCTCACTACAGACAGCAACTAAACCTTACAAAATGAGGTGATAATGTGTTATTCTTGAATTATGGTATGCATTGTGTGTGCAATCAGTTGATTATATTGTATGATGTTATAAATAAATTATAAATAAATAATAGATAAATTAGTGTGTGCATGCAGATGAACACACGTTTGGGCTCATCTAATTGCAAACTTCCCAAGATGTTTCATGCACTCATTATGTATCTCAATCTGATTTATGGGATCTCAATGCGTCCTCATTGCATCTTGTGTGTGGCAGAATCCCTTTTTATCTATTGTTACCTTTAGCGTGGAAGTTGTGAAGTTAAAAATATTCCAAGATACTTGGTAGATAGATATGTGCTGTTAAATCAAAATGTCCATCTCATTATGATTCAATCTATTTTGATGACATTCTTGCAAAGAACTAAACAATATTTCATATTTTCAACTGGCAAATTGCTATGAGATATCTATTACTTGTGTGTGCAGACATAATTGATGTTTCTTCTTCAACCTGTGGTTGTAAAGGGTCTGTCAGGATCCTTCATTCATAATGAACATGCTGCTCTGCAGTCATTAAATGTAAATGTGAACTAGCTTTTGTCAATTTGATTATCATGCACTATGCATCATGTATCATGCAGTTTCATTCACAAAAAAATAATGGTTTACTTAATAAAATGAAAATGAATGTGTATCTGATGAGTTTACACTATACTGTGTAACAATATTTTTAAACTGTTAATGTGTGAATATGTATATGCTTGCAAAAATAGTCTATCATTAATGGCATATGGATTTCACCCTTTTGATCTGTTTGTTATGTTCTCATTGTCACTACAACAAGTGGGAAATAAGTGGGGTGGGGTTCCAGTGGGAAATAAGATTTCTAAATCCTTGGATGCGCCCTCAATGTTTTTCTCTCTTCTGATTGGCTTGGCACCATTCTACAGGTATGTGCGGCTGGCCATCGCGTGGAAGGCAGTAATGCTAGCCACCACACCACCAACACATATAACTTAAGTTTAGTTAAGTAGACCTACAAGCACACTGCAGCACATTAGGATGGATAGAGTTAGAGTTAGAGTTGCAATGGAATCGTCATATTGTGAAAACTGGGAGTTGAAATGGCCCCAAAAACTGTAATAATAAAAATGGCTTGCGCAATCACATAAGTATATATTCGCAGCCCAAAGAAAATTTTTCATGGAGTTCCTCAACTCCTATAATTACATCAGATAAAATACTCCATGTGTTGACCAGTGTTGAATTTAAAATAAATACGTTTTAATCAAAACAGTGGTCAGTGAGTGGTCACCTAATGTACAGCCACATGGGACTAGTTCCAGACACAAATCAGCATTTGGTTCATGAAGTTGTTTCTTCAGAATGTGGTGTCCCCATTGCTGAGTTGATGACAAGCATACTTTCTCCAAATGATTTGTGCTTGTTTGGCAATTAGTCCAGTGGCTGTGGATGGTGTTGTAGGACAGCAGAATATTTTCAGTTGCTTTTTCATCTGTTTGATATTTTTGTTATGTACAATTGCCTTGTGCTGGCTGAGTAAATTAATATCTGTAAGTAAAATGTCAATAATTAATATCTGTGTAAATCCGTAAAAAAATTCTGTCAGAACTTGCTATTCACTTTCACCTCACTTCCAAAACATATGTTTTTTTGTTTTTTTTGCCCTGTGTCTGTTGGAACATGGTTTCCCCAACTGGGCCAAACTAGTTAGGTGAAAATTGGTTCCTCTGTGCATGTCATTTCTTTGTGCATGTAATGATTTGCTGTTTAGCACTTTGAGCTGCATTGTTTTGTATGAAAGGTGCTATACAAATAAAGTTTATAATTATTATTATTATTCTTATTATTAATAATGCTGTCCTTATGTTTGACATTCATTACCACGGTATTATAAACCTTTGAGGAGTTACACACAATGCACACCTTACCATTGCCAGAGAGAATACCTTGTTCTTACTTCAGCGATGTTTTGGGAAAGTCCTCACTGTGTGTTGTTTACTAGTTGTGAGTGCCAAGTGCTTGCACACACGTACAACAAGCACACCGTGACACTTACACTTGTCGCTCACAGCTGTGCTGGTTATATTTCAAATGGTGTTTTACTGTGGGTGTTACATAATGTATTCCTTGCACCCATGCACAAGTAATTAGCTCCCTCACATGTAAAATAATATTGCTTATCATTCCAATATAGTTGACAAGAAGAAAAAACATAGTTGTATTTGACAAATATTTATTTATAGAATTAATTTTTGATTAATAAAAAACATTAGTCAAGCCTGATTGGCTATTTAACTGACCAGTGAGAATCGGTCCTGGTGGTCATTTTATATCTAAATGTGAAATTGCTTGGTGTGAAGTGGTGTCCTGTGTGTGTGTGTTGGCTTATGCTAGTGTATGGGTGTCATTTTCATGTCGCTAATCAGGACTGGCTGTTCTTTAACCCAGGCAGCCAAATATAGAGGAGTGCTGAGTTCTCTGTACCTTTACCTCTCTCCCCTACTTTCCCGCCCTCTCCCTTTTCCCATCACACTGACACTCTGGGGTGGGCATATGGCAGCTCCTCAACGCCATGTCACTCAAAGGTCAGAAGTTATTTAAAGAAATCTCGCTCTCTCTCTCTCTTTCTAAGAATTGGGTTATATGTTGGCGTGGCATTGATGACCTGTAATGTATTGTGGCGTATCATTTGCATTGGCCCCAGCCGCCACCAAACCCACCACCGCCCTTAGGCCCGAGGTCATCTGAACACTTTAACGTCGGGTCTGTGTGTGTGTAAGAGAGCGAGAGAGAGAGAGCGGGAGCGATAGGGGCGTGAACGCGCAAAAGGCACTCAGCAAATCGGCTGTCTCCGCGGTGACAGGTTAGCATGTCCGTTATGTAACCAGTTAAAGGCTGAATCACAGTAGCGGATGCCGAGAGTTGTCTACCTGTCTGAAACTGGGCACAATGAAAATGTGTTGGAAGAAAAACACTTTTTTTAATATTTAAAAACAGCTAGCTGTTCCAACTGTTTTACACGTAGAAGGACGTAGACCTACAAAAAAGTGAAAAACAAAAACCGTGTAGCCGATATCGTTTAAATTAAGTAGGCTACCCAAGATAGGTCTATTCTTCTTTGAGAAAGTGTGTCGCTGCATTTCGTGCTTAAATTATGAACATACACTTTGGTAGACTTTGTAAAAACTGAATGAAACGGCGTGACCACATCAGATTGCCACAGTCCACATCAAACTCCATCTCAATTCCACAGATAAGATTGGGTTATTAATATTCATGTCAACCCCGTGGTTGAGAATGACGGGTCTCGCTGACCACGTGTCTTGCAGAAAATAGCCGGAGCCTAGAACTAGAATCGGCTGGATAAGAGCAAACCTCCAGCATTGCTTAGGCAGACTCGTAGGACGTCACTGAAGGCAATCTTTCCTCTTGTCAGGGAAGACGTTAGGCTTCAGAGATGGTAAAAAACCTCAGAAGTCCCGTGGCCTATGCGAAAATGAAGGGTTTGATGTCATACTTTTCTGGTAGGCTGGCTGGAGAATGATTAATTACAATTAAGTTTTATCAAAATGATGTGCGCTTTGTTTTAGCCTTACTATTTGAACCCCTGTTAGTTTACATACAGATAAGGCCTTTTAACTGCAGCCTATTCTTATCATACAGGATAATTATGCAACCTTTGGAACCCTAAGTATGTTTTAGTTGTGTGGTAATTTGTACCACTTAGTTATTTTTCATTCTAAGTGTAATGTTTAATGTTTTTGTCCTCAAGCCTTAATAAAAGAAAGGAAAGCACTCGCCAGTGACTTGATGCTGAAGCTTGTGGCCAGTCCGAAGATGTACCGGCGGTGAGTTGCCGTGTCAATCACTGTCAGTTACAGCACAATTAAGCGTAGTTCATACTAAATGTGCTAAACAACAGATAGACTACACAAAAAGCAAAGTGTTTGAACGCCAAAGTACAATTTCAGTTTGTAAATGATCTGGGGATAGGGACTCCCTAAGTAAGAAGCCTCTGTGAAGATGCTTATCATATTTATCATGGAACGTCATTGTGTGAGATTATTTTTGTCACTTTAACTTGAACGAGAGAGAGGATTTTTTGTTCTCGGCATTTGCAGAGCTGCTGTTAAAACGAGTTACTAAAGAGACTGTCCATGAAGGCCAAGTCGGTGTTAATTTGCTGCCCCAAATGTTGGATACAACGTTATAAATTACGCTTAGATAAATATTAACAACCACGCAATATTTTAGGCTACTACAAGCTACATCATGTAAGTACTTTATTGATAATGCTGATGGTGGGTGCTGGTCATTAAAATGAGCCTAGAAACCACAGCAAACACAATATCCTTCAATTATCTGATTTGCTTTTGTGTGTTGGGGGTGGATGTAGGCTGTGTGTAAAAATTGCTGGGAGGTGATGCATTTCAACACTTTTTTCAGTTGTATGAACTGGTATGAAACCACTTTGGGAAATGTGAAATCTGACTTTTAGGCGGAGTGGGTGAATGGTGCCAGCCCGGTTGCAGGCAACCTAAACACCCTCTCCAGTTTCAATCATCCTCTGAAAATGTCCAGTGGTAGCAGCTCTGTTACCAGCTCTATGTGTCCTCTGCCAGCCCTTCAGTAAAATAAGAAGCTGCAAATGTAATATCAATGCCTTGGAGCTTCAGCCTGAAAATCTCTTGCATTCACAGGAAGAAATAGGGCTGTGTTTAGGAGCGTGTTGGGAACGTGTTTGTGTTTCGGAATCTGGTGTAATTATGCCAGTCTTGTTGAATATGTGACAGATCATTCAGTTTGTTGTCATTGTGTAATTTTGTTTATCTTTGCTCTGCTCTCTCCAGCTTTGACTCTCATGGGTTTCTAGGGCCAGAGGAGGATGGAGCTGATACAGTAAGTATTTGGATGGGTACAGACACAGAATCAGTACCCAGAACTAAGACAAAGTGCATCCACAACTATGACACCAAATATTTAGCACTAACTTTTCTGACAAACCCAGAACTAACATGAGATGGAAATAAATCAGCAGATATGAGCCACAAAATAGCACCATCAGATTCCGTTCTAACCCAGTGTTTTTCCATTTCTTTCACAGCTATGTTTCAGGGATGCCTCACCAGAGAAGTAAGTAGCCATCATGTCGAGATTAAAAGACTCAGAAAGATAGAGAGAGACAGTCTGAAGTACATGCACAGCGGTTACCCTCTGATAGTCACAGCTTTCCTTTGATACAGGGTGACTGCTGCAGATTTTGATTACCTGAAGGTGATTGGGACCGGAAGCTTTGGAAAGGTATTAGTCTCACTTTTGGCCTGACTAAAACGTAACCGGCCTCTTGCTGATATCCTGTTCAAGGAAAGTTAACATTTACACCTTTCCTTCCCAATCAAAGGTCTTATTAGCCAGGCACAAGGAGAGTGAAAAGTATTATGCTGTGAAGGTTCTACAAAAGCACACCATTTTGCAGAGAAAAGAAGTGAGTATGTGTGACATTCAAATGGGTATGTAGCATATGATTGTTTCACAAGAGTGTTTGTGTGTGTAGGACTTTGTTTTGATTCTTTGTGTGTGTGTGTGTACTTTGCAGCAGCGCCATATCATGTGTGAGCGCAGTGTTCTGTTGAGGGCCCTCCATCACCCTTTCCTGGTCAGACTCCACTACTGCTTTCAGACCGGCGGGAAACTCTACTTCGTGCTTGACTACGCCAGTGGAGGAGAGGTATTACAATCACACTCAGCTTGCCCCACTAGAAATGGACTTGTTTTTTTTTAGGAATACAAGACAAGGAATCCAAGAGACTGGACATGTGATCATTTGTATGTTTGTTTGTGTGTGTGTGTGTGTGTGTGTGTGTGTGTGTTTGCAGCTCTTCTATCACCTGCAGAGAGAACATGTGTTTTCGGAACCCAGAGCTCGATTCTATGCTGCTGAAATTGCTAGTGCTCTGGGATACTTACATGGCTTAGATATCATCTATAGGTACACACAAATTCACCTGCACACATACGCACATATTTTTTGGTCTAGATTTACTCTAAACAGCACTGTGAACTACTTCTGGCTTCTTCCCTCCAAATCAGGGACCTGAAGCTAGAGAATGTGTTGTTGGACAGACATGGCCATATACTGCTGACAGATTTCGGGCTGTGTAAAGAGGGGATAGACGTAGAAGGTCGGACTGGGACATTCTGTGGAACACCTGAATACCTGTCCCCTGAGGTGCTGGAACAAAGAGAATATGACCGCACCACTGACTGGTGGGCACTCGGTGTGGTGCTTCATGAGATGCTCTATGGCCAGGTGAACAATCTTTTACCCACTTATGGAAATGTGTTTAAATGTAAATTCATACACATGTAGAGTACATATACTGTACTCTGGGCAACCATATGTTACATGTGTCCATAAAGTTTGACTTGTTTGCTTTCTCTCTGTAGCCTCCATTTTTTAGTGAGTCCCGTTCGAGGATGTTGCAGAATATCCTCCATCAGCCACTCTTTTTGGGGCCTGGAATCTCCAAACCTGCCAGAGACCTGTTGCACAGGCTACTGGAGAAAGATCCTGAGAAGAGGCTGCAGAACCTGGTAATCAAACACAGAGACACACAGACATATCTATCACACCAACTGCTGCAGATGGAGAGACAAGTCAAGTCCTGGTGCAAATGCCAGGTGGAGGTGGGGGTGGGGGTTGTTTGGTGGAGGTAGTTTGTCCTCTCTGGGGCTTGAATATTCAATGTCAAGTTCAAGTTCAAGTAAAAAGTTTAAGTTTAACATAATACATATATTCAATACAATAGTCAAACACCTTGCCCAAAAACCGAAGTAGCACTGACTATCAATCTCACTTCAGATATTCAAAATATAACCTTAGTTCCCAGTGTGCTGTTATGTGTTATTATTGCACAGGTGTAATTAACTCGCCACATATGAACCCAACATGGGCAATATTTGTGTAGTAACCATCATTCTTTCCATGCTTCTTTCCGTAGGCAGAGTTAGAGTCTCACCCATTCTTTTCCTCAATCAATTGGACCGAACTTGTGGAAAAGAAAGTGCGGCCCCCTTTTAAACCATCTCTGGTAAGCATTGGTAGTTTTAGACTTTGTTGCATTTTGTGAGCATTTTTTAAATAATTGTTTTCCAACATGCATATTTGTTTCGTTAACAGTCAGGGCCCGTTGACCTGGTGCATTTTGACCCCGAATTCACACAGTTACCGGTTCCACCCTCACTGGGTGTGTGCGAGGGTTCAGGGTTAGCATTCCCTGGCTTCAGCTATACTAGTGAGAATTATCCTGCTGTGACCTCTCAGCCCAGCCAACGCTGACTCACAAGATTCTCTTCACTCATGGAAGTTTGATCATCGTTGCAAAGGAGCATCAGCATTTCTATGTTGTTTCATCTCAGTGAATGTTACTTTCTTGTGTCACCTTAAGACAGATTTAGACTGTTCTCATTTTCCTCAAAACCAAGCAAATGCTAAGCTAGTATTACATCTACCAATGCTATGTTGGAAAAAACTGACACTTTTAAGGTAATGTCCCTTGGACCAAAAGCTGTTAAATAGTCATCTACCAGATTTTCTCATCCTCTTGTAATAATTCCTGTGAATCTCAGTGAAATTGTATGGAGAATCATTGTATATTTTGTGTATATATCATTTAAGGAGAATGTGCTTCCTGTAATCTGTCTTAATTATTTGGCAGCAGCTGCGGGAAAAGCAAGGGTTCCTGAATTTTTTTATTTCTTGAAATGTTTTTTTCTTGCCTCTATGTAAATCAATTGTGTAGAATCATATATTATTACGTTATTACGGAGTACAATAAATATGGTAGGTTAATAATAAATGTCTGTTTCTGATTAGTATTTGTTTCATTCTTCAACAAATCTCGTCTGTAGTTTGCACTTTTGTAGAATTCTACTGCCATCCTGTGGCCGGTATTAGGAGCTAACAGAGAAAAAGGGAGCTGACACTGACAGACGCCCACGCAATTTCTCTCCCTGTGGCATAGCAATAGTGTTGAATACGGGTTTCTTCTTACAGTTACATAGAAAGACATTAATTTACAAATTATTTGGCCTTAAAACAATGGCCAGCCTGGGCACATCTTCTGGTGCTCTTGTCCTGTTGTGCTACAAAAGCTGTCAAACCACCAGGCTAAGCCGACAAAATATCACAAAGATAAAACACCAAGATAAACACCATCAGGCCTCGACAATGAACAGTCTGAGTATTGCTAACTGTATACGTGGTTTAAAATAGTTAGATAATGTCTGTGACCGATAACATTGTGTAATATACCCTATTACGCTAGCCTACATCGACAGTAGGCTAGATACACAAAAACGGGATTGTTTCCGAAGTAGGGTGTATGCAAAAAGAATCAATGCACCTAATGTTTAACGAAGTTGTTGTTGGACTGCATGGCTGATTTATTTATTTATCACTGTAGTTCACTTCAGTCAGGTGGATAACTGTCTATTTCACCAATCTGCCACCGACAGTTGCGCCAAAGTTGAGAGAAGACTATGAAGTTGGCATTAAGCACATATCGCGCATGCGCAATGTTCGCATACTCCCTAGCTCTAAATAAGAGTTAAAAGAGAAGCGAGGTGAGTTCCATAATTTACTAATATTACTTTGTCAATTGCCACTTAATTAGCCGAACAATGCCAGATTTGAATTAAGCAATGTATGTTCTGTAAGATGTAAATGTAGCTATTTATTTCTGCAGCGGTTAAAATTCATAATATAAATTAGAAAGGAGTTTGTGTTGAAGAAATTAAAAGCAAGCATTTCATTATTTTCACGCAGATTTAAAATAATAGAGTTGGTGTATTTGCTTTCTTGCAAATGGCAGCTACCTTGAAATGTACATGGAAATACGTATTGTCTTTTGAAACTCAAAAGTTCATTATTTTCCTATTGTCGTTTGCAAGCTAGCTACTTATCTAACGTAAAGCTAGAACATGCAGTTGTTAGCCGGTTAGCCGTTTATATAGAATTGCAGTGCTTATAGCTAACCACCAACCAAGGATAGCATGACAAGCTAACCTGCTAACGACATTCCGTGACAAGGAGAAAGTAACATTCGGGAATTTGTGAATGGCAAGGAAAACATTGAATTGCGGAAAACCACTATGTGTATGTTGCAGGTTATTCTTATCATTGGTTGTACAAGGTTTATTTGCTGAAATAACTTATATTATGGATATAGTTTAACGTGTCGGCGGCCTCTTCCTACACTCCGCCATTTTGTATCAGTCGAATGCTAATAATGGGCGCTCGTGCACTACACTTTATTCATGGTCAGAATAAACTCGGACTCATCACTGAGGTTTGCAAACAAACATGTCGCTTGAGACGTATTAATGAAACAATATTCTTGGCAATACTTATGCAAAATGCCAGTGTCTCAGACTCAACAAATCGGATAACAAACAAGCGAGAGAACGGTAACGTTATTACAGTATAGTCGCACGTATTTCCATATAAACATGTGAAAACTCTGACATTCACTCTAGAAAACACATTGTCGTTGAAATATGATAGTTGTTATATCACACCATCGATCTACACTGAACAAAATCCTTGTTTTTTGGAGAATCTTTCAAAACATGGAAAAACCCAACTTGTTCGTCTAACTTGTGTCAGTGACATTTCACATAGCTACTAGTGATATAACAGTGCTTTGTGATCGTTAGGTGTCAAAATGTAGGTCTACTTTTTCTACATGTTGCGTAGAAACAAATAAAATACTGTTTGGATGCTTATTTAAGTCTTCCCGATGTAATCCTGATCTGTGAACGTCGCCCTCTGGCGGGCCCAACATGCACAGTTATTTTGTAAGTTTGAGTTGCGGGGAAGCGACGGAATCGAAAGTGACAAACATCTGGTGGCACTCTGAAATGCAGAAGTGCCAACATCAACCTGTCTGAATCCTTTCACGTCCATGGAAAATAGACTTGGATGTATCCTGTATTCTTGTAACTTCTCTTGTAAGGTATTATCAAATTGAAGACTTTTACGAATTTTAACGTAATGAACGAAGGGGGAAGAGTTGAGGTTTGGATAATATGCGAAAAAAGGACTAATATTCAGAAATTAACAGTAAATTACTGACTGATTTGAAGGACATTATTCAGCTTTTAGTTTGTTATGATACAGGCTTTATGTTCTGTCAGGGCCCTGTAATAGAGTACACATATTCCACAGCATTTTTGAGGTAGCCAATTGTTTTTATCATGCTCTCTTCTTTGCTGTCTTTTACAAGATGACAGACACACCTCCTAGTGATGGCCCTACTCCAGGGGCAGATTTTGATATGATGTCAGCACTTGATTGGAAGGATGGCATTGCTACTCTGCCAGGCAGTGACATCAGGGTAAACCCCGTGGCCTCTGCATCTGTTCAAGTACATTGTTGTGTGTGAGGTATGGGGGTGCAGGTCAGTGACTGCTGCCTGGTGTCTCTTTCACCCCTGCAGTTTCGCATGACTGAGTTTGGGACTCTGGAGATTGTGACTGAGACAGAGAATAAAGAGCAAGAAGAGGAGGCGAACCAATCAGTGACCACATCCACCAGTCAAGCCCCGTCAGATGCACAAAAGTCACGCACACCATCGCAGTCAGAACGCCAGGGACACTCTGATGGTCAGGAACTCACATACACACAGACATTCATACACACACACACACACACACACACAAATGGATATAGACAGTTAGGAGACACAATAGGAGAATGTTAATGTGTTCTCTGCTTCTCTGACGCTCATTTCTCACATGCATACACATGCACAGTTGCTGCCCATGAGGAGGACCCCAGCTCTGATCAGGGGAGCTGCCGGTCGTGTGGTGTGACTGGAGCTCTTGACACCTTCCTGCAGGGCAAGTTCTGTAGTGCTGCTTGTGTGCAGCCCACCAGTGGCAGGTACCCAGGCGTTCAGACTACACATACAAATGGATATATATGCATCTTGCACCAGATGTCGTTAGCAGCAGAGCACAAACCAGTGTGTATGTGTGTATGTGTGTATAGGTCCACTCCAGGGGAGGTGTGTGAGATCCTTGGGAAGAGAGTGAGGAGAAAAAGAAAAATGTTCATGGAATCAGATGATGAAGAGGATGACAACCAAGAGGAGGAAGAGGTATTTGAAATGCACATTTGTCCATCTTTCCAGAAGTTTATGAATGCTCTTTGAGGTGATGCAACCTAAACCTCGTTATACAGTCATTGTATGCATGCACATTATTGATGTGTTTGTTATCTACCTGTTGTACTTCAAGGAGAAGCTGAAGGCCTGTAAGGGCAGAAGAGCAGCAAAACTGGCCAGATTGGGTAAAGAGCATGGCCATACATTTCACTTGCATTCATAATGGACTCAAGGAAGAATGTGATTTGCTCAGACAGAGTGAAAGCTGTTGATGTTGCCTTGGTGATAAGGTGGTTTTTTTGTTGCCATAGTAACGGCAGCCCCTGCAAAGAAGCGGCCATGGAGCTGGCAGGCCTACCTAGAGGAGGAGAGGGCTATAGCTGCCCCACTCAAGCTTTTCAAGGAGGTAGCACCTAGTCTCTAACATTGGATGGCATTTTATCCAGGCATAATACCATGCAATATTTAGATTTCTCCACATTGAACTCATTCGTGTGTGTTTTGTGTGTGTGTAGCAACAGTCATTCCCTCAGAGCAGGAACAGTTTTAAAGTGGGCATGAAGCTGGAGGGACTAGACCCCGTGCACCCTTCACTTTTCTGTGTGCTGACTGTCGCTGAGGTAATTCGCCGTAGCTCGTTCTTCTTTTTTGTGGGAAGCTGCGTGTGGCTGTAAGGTTTCAAATTCTGATGCAGAACGGCTCTGTGTCTTAATGATCTCTCATTCTGTATCACCTCTTTCATTCTGTAATGCCCTCCCTCAGGTGCAGGGCTACAGGATACGGCTACATTTTGATGGCTATCCAGAGTGCTATGACTTCTGGGTAAACGCTGACTCTTGGGACGTGAAGCCTCCAGGCTGGTGTGAGAAATCTGGCTTGAAACTGTTGCTTCCAAAAGGTGGGTGCACCCACCAACACATGCACAAACGCCCACATACACTCATATTGTTTAATTATTTACTAGTGCTGTCAGTTTAACGCGTTATTAACGGCTTTAACGCAAACCCATTTTAACGACGCAATTTTTTTATTGCGAGATTAACGTTCTTTTTGGCCTCGCAAACTGTGTCGTTTTTTTTTCAAATACTGTTGCAACAACTAGTAACCTTAGAAAAACTACAGCACCACGCCGGATCTAGCTAGACCGGAAGCAAAACAATAGGCAAGCCGTTTGGGCTTGGAAGCCGGCCAATAGTAGTAGGCTAACGTTACGGTTTGAGTGAATGGTGAGCGCGATACGGCGAAATGGATTATGAAAAGCTTCTGAATGGAGAGTTTACTTTTAAAAATTGTGTTGTGCAAAAGAAGCGAGCTTCACTGTTGTCTGAAAATGTCAACACGCTTGTCTGTTTGAGTAGCAGGCTGAAAGCAAAGAAGTAATAGGCTTACCTTTTATTGGTTACCTAACTGTTACGGTTCATTGTTTCTGAAATAAGACTGCTATGTTCCCACCAAACTTGAAAAAAAGAAAATATTAAGCCATGGTTTAACTGCACTATAGGCTGAGTCCTTGTTTACCTGAAATGTGCACTTTATAATTTTATTTTGTACCGCCCTGTTTGGCAATGTTGTTTTTCAATAAAATAAAACATTTGCATAAAGCAAGCCAATCCACTTTTCCATGTTGATAAGAGCATTAAAATGGAAAAAAATAAATTAAGGGACATTTAGAGTAGATAAAAAATGTGCGATTAATTGCGATTCATTTTGAGTTAACTATGACATAAATGCGATTAATCATGATTGAATATTTTAATCGTTTGACAGCACTATTATTTACCCATCATGTTGGGCTTTGCAAGAGGATTTAAAAAAAATTGCAAAACACTTTGTTAACAAAAAATCTGTTTGTGGCAGGCTGCAGAGATGGGGAATTTAACTGGAGCACATATGTTAAGAATTGCAGAGGTCAACTGGCTCCAAAACACCTGTTCAAGAGTCTTAATACGGTAAGATATACACTAAACTTTCCCAAAAGTCGCAATGTGGTAAGTCGCATACATAAACAGGTTTTAAGACACCAAGACACACTGACTTTGTTTTAAAATTCTATGGGCTTAATTTACTAACTGCAGATAACTTTCAACTGATGTAATAGTCAGGGTCACAACAACAACAAAACGTAAATGTATAATTACATGCACACACAGATAAATACACACACACTAATTGATTGACGTGTGTATTTCCATGGTGTTGATCAGTCAGTAACACCCTCGGGATTCCGTACGGGAATGAAGCTGGAGGCAGTGGACAGGAAGAACCCCACACTCATATGTGTGGCAACTATCACTGCTGTCGTCGACAACCGTCTCCTCATTCACTTTGACAACTGGGAAGACACTTATGATTACTGGTATGTATGCTTGTGTGTATGTGCCTGTACATGTTCACCGACATCTGTGGTAGTGTGTTGAAGTTTGCTTTTTTCCCCTTGCTGTGTGAGATCAAGCCATGTGGTCATGGGTTATTTTGGTAATGTGTTGGTATATTGCTAATGTGAGTGTGGCATGTTTGTGTGTGTGTGTGTTAGGTGTGATGCCAGTAGTCCATATATCCATCCTGTTGGGTATTGTGAGGATACAGAGTTGACTCTTACCACACCTGCAGGTGAGATGCATGCATACTTCCCCCTTTTGCTATTATTCTCACACACACACACACACTCACACACTCTTAACACTCTATACTACACAACACGTTGGCTCACATCAGCCATATACAGGTATTCAGTCACACAAATTAGCCGGAATAACAAAAATGTTTTTGCATGTGTGTGTTTGTGCTCATATGCACGTGTATGTTGCAGAATATAAGCATCCACGTTCCTTCTCGTGGGAGCGATACCTGGAGGAGACGGGAACACAAGCAGCCCCTGCAAGAGCCTTTAAACAGGTACAAATATTAAAAAACACACACATATTTGAGGGGTCAGAGATGAGGGGTGGGGTTAAAGCATCCCCTACACCAGGGTTTCCCAACCCATGGGCCGCGGAGCACCATCCAGTGGGCCGCGAAAATGTTTCAGGTTTTTTTTTTTTTTTTTTTTACGAATTCTCCACGAAGAACTGATTTTTAGTTGAGAACAATATAAATTAAGTGCTGTCAAATTTAACGCGTTAATCTATGAGATTATTGTGGCCGAGATTGATGTGATAAAATATTTTAAGGCAGTTAACGCAACTTTGTTTACTTCCGCTGTGCATTGACACCTGACACGAAATCGCCGCGTGCCTGCAGTCAGTTCACTAGGAGAGACCGAGACGGTAGTTGAAGATGGAGAGAGCAGAGGGATTGTTGTATGTAGCATTTGTCAAGATGAATTTAGCTATCACAGAAGCAGCTTGTCTTTAAGTTATCACCTTAATGCAAAGCACCCGACAGAAAGCAGTCCCAGGTTAGATGGTCTCCAACCCACACTCCACGACTTCTCTAGGAAAATACCTAGACCAGTCCGTGAAAAGGTTACCAACGCTTAAGCAGTTTGGGTTGCCGGTGACTATCGGCCCATCAACATAGTTGAGGACGGTGGGCTGACTGAGGTGATTCGAATTGCTTCAGGGGACAATTCTTACGATTTACCGTTGAGGGGCACCATCGTGTCTCGCATACATTCCTTGTATGACGGCGAGAGAGCATGAAAAATTCAGCTCCTCTAGCAAGCTGCCAGCGTCGCCCTTACTGGTGACCACTGGACGTCAGTCAGCAATGACAATTACCTGGGTGTCACAGCTCATTGACAATGTATGGAAATTGAGATCTTTTGCATTGGAAGTAAAAAAAACAGAGGCACGACATACAGCGGAGAACTGTGCAGAGGAATTAATCGACGTCTCAAACAGATGGGAGATAAGTGGCAAACTGACCACTTTAGGCACTGATAGTGCCCGTAACATGTTGGCAGCTGCTAGGCTACTTCCATTTTAACATCTACCCTGCGCGGCACACAGTCTGTACCTGGCTGGCACTTTATAGGTATGAGTTATAGGCCTGAGCCTCTTTGAAAACACAGTTCTCTGTGTAGTTAAACAACAGTGTCTAAAATACACGCTGTCTGAAAGTGATTACTCGTTAATTTATTAGATTTAGTCTTTAGAAGTAAAACAAACTTTTAATCGCGATTAATCTAGATTAATTAATTTCAAAATGTGAGATTAATTAGTTCATTTTTTTTATCTATTGACAGCCCTAATATTAATACAATGATTGAAATTGGATGTTTTAAACACAATATAAAATATATAAATAGGCATAACAGACAGATCATGAAAATAATATCCTATCTTGTTCGAACTTTACAGCGTCATCAAGTTGAGGCGCTCAGTTAAGGTTTAGTCTGTGGCGATATTAGCGGAAAAATTGAGAATTTGCTGTGCACAAATAGGCCTAGGCCTACTGCAATTAAGTTCCTTTGTTTCAAAAACTCTTGGACTAAAAATGCTCTGTGTGGTTTTATGTTGTTTTCTGGTGCACAATACAATTTTGATGCAATATCTAGTTAGATTTTCTTGTATTCATTTCTAGGCTTCCACCTGTAGCAGGTGCTGATGTTGCTTTTTAATTCGAATTAATGGATTATAGATTAAATTAGCCTAATGGAATATAGATTAGCTAAAATAAGCGGGGTGTCTGTTGGGCCTCGACCTGTTACAAATACGAAAAGTTGGGCCTCGGAGTCGAAAAGGTTGGGAACCCCTGCCCTACACAACAGTAACTCTGCTTACAGAGGCCACCCCACGGCTTCCAGGCAGGCATGAAGTTAGAAGCTGTGGACCGCAGAAACTCCATGCTCATCCGCGTAGCCACCATCTCTGTCACTGAGGAGCACCGGGTTAAGGTGAGGGGGAGACTATTGATGGGTCGCCACTGTGGACTGGAGTGTTGGGCTTGAGCCGGTTGTTGCACTTTAACTTATTATTGATTGGTTTCATTAAATTCTTTGTGTGTCTTTGTGAGTTTATATTGTGACCACTGACTGGCTGAGTGTCTGTGTGTCTAAACATACCTGGACTGCTACAGTAAGCAGCATGATTGTCAACGTTTCACTGATGTGTCTGTGTGTTTGTAGGTACACTTTGATGCTTGGGGTGATGAGTTTGACTACTGGGTGGATGCAGACAGTCCTGAACTGCACCCAGTAGGTTGGTGCCAGAAGACGGGACATCCTCTGCAACATGCCCACAGTACGTACACACACATACACAGGCGTGCAAACACACCATCCTCAATGTCCTTGATGCACACACACACATACACACCGATAAATGAACAACCCCTATCCACCATCTATAACTGTGCAAGTCCAGACAGCACAACACCTCTACTGTCAATCAATTAATCAATCAATCAATCAATTTGTTTATTTGATCAAGAGGGACAGTGTACATTCATGAACATTAAAATGTAAATGCACCCAATTATAGCCAAAAGGCTAGTTTCCATTGGCAGTCCCCCTGCCAGAGTCCCCTACTGAGCTCAAGACCATGGGTGTCTAGAGAACAACATTAGGTGTATTTTTCTTTGTTGTTGTGGGCATGTGTCTTTTTTTTTAATGAATTCTGTTAACATCATTATTCCACACCTGGTTGAATGGAAAAATGCATGTTCAAAGCGTAATAGATTAGTTACCATGTTGCCCTGCTCCTTGGTTAAGGTGATGAGGAAGTTGGATAGATGTTTTACTTAATATAATCCACGATGCTGTGCAAAATTGGTTCCGTCACGTGAAGTGAAGACCTTTTGTGGTATTTGTCTGCATTAGTGGACTGCTTACTACTGATGCAAAATTACTTTGAAAAAATCTGGAATATTATTTTAAACTTCCATGAAGAAAACGCATATAGAGCATTCAGAATATGATTAATAGCAATTTTATTTTTAAGCAGTCTGCTTCTCCCACAGCAGTTAAAAGGAAATGTAATGAGGGTACATTAAAATAGTTTGTGAGGACAGATTAGATAAGACTGTGGTTAACCTGCTGGGTTGGTCTCCTCACCTCAGTGTCATTCAGCAGCTATACCCTGCCCACCCAAAGAATCAACAGCAGTGCGGTAGATGGAGGGTAAATCTGGAGGAGGCTGTTCAAGCAAGTGGGTGGTGTTCCAGTAGCAACTTTGCTCACCAACACGCTGTTCTTTATCTTGTGGAGTTAAGCTCGGGCTTACATACCCCCTGCGCTCTTGTCAGCAAAAGTGACCTCTTAAGGGAGTGAACAGAATGGAACGGAACAAAACAGAACGCTGTCACCTGTCTATGCGCACTGCCCTGTGTGTTGACATGGTAGTGCAGTTCTCTCTGGTGATTTAATAAAAATGATTAATGACATTATAATGTGATTTATGAAGTAGTTTTTAGTTGTAAGGGTAAAATGACAAATATCAGTGAAGCAGGGATTGAGTGGCAGTGGTGTTCGCATTGCAGGCGGGTCGGAATCTCCAATCCTCCCAGGCCAGGGGTGTCCCACTATGGGGTGCAACGGCGTCGGACACATCCGCGGCCCTCGTTATGGCACACACTACACGTGAGTATCGCGGCCTGAACAAAGACATGCACAGTGGGACTGTTTGTCCTGAACACAAAGCTCTCTCTCTTTTTTTTTTCTTTTTTTCATAAACCGACTACCTTTCTATTTCTGCCTGATGCAGGGCGGTGAGTTGTCCGTATTCCGATGTGAACATGAACAGAGACGCCCTGCTGCCAGACCGGTTGAGTGGGGAGCGACCGGTCGCCATCTCCGGCCCTCAGAAGCTGCGCCGTGCAGACACACTCCCCCCCACACAGGCCCTCACACCCACGCAGCCACTTGCTCCCGTGGTCCCAACCAGCACTCCTGAGGCCACCAACAGCAACGACAATCATTCCTCCCCATCCAGGTGTGTGTGTGTGTGTGTGTGTGTGTGTGTGTGTGTGTGTGTGTGTGTGTGTGTGTGTGTGGGTGGCTGGGTCTGTGATTCCATGGAGAACCTTTTGGATTATATGAGTGCCAGTTGTTCATGTCTTACTTTGCTTCTCATAAGGGATGTGTTGGTTTGCAGGTCTTTGACTGTCATGAAGTGTGCAAAACTCCAGGTGGTGAAACAGGAAGGAGATAGCAGAGGTATTTACTGGCAGCATGTTTGTTTGTGTGTGTGTTTGTTTGTTTGTTTGTTTGTTTGTGTGTGAGGGGGAGAGAGAGTTGTTTTCTTCTGTACCCCAGTGATTTTAAAGGATTGTGTCATGGCCTCAAAAACATTACTGTCACTGTCATTACTGCTTTAAAAATGTTCTTCATTTTTAGGTTTCATAAGTACCAGTAAACAGAACATGTGAAAGTAGCACAAGTCAGAAGTGAAATGTCAACAGATATCCAAATAGTATGTTTTGAGTTTTTGATGGTTTAATTTCTCTGCAACAGTAGTGACATATAAGAAGCTCTTGGAGGTGTCATAATTGCTTATCTTATTTCTACTTTTGGTGGATTTAAATATGTATATGGTGTCATGCTTGTGTGTGTGTGTGTGTTTGTGTTTAGAATCTCTGCAGCAGTTCCTGCACGACTCTGTGTTTTGTAGTTGGGAGCCTCCGCGGCTACACCTGAGTTGGGAGAAACACGGCAAACTGCTACCTGAAGTCCTGGGGCTCACTGCTAAGCGTGTATCCTCATGGAGTACTGAGGAGGTGTGTATATACACACACACAAACACATACACACACAAACACACATATAAACACATCCACAAACTATACAAACCCACATGTTATATGAATTTGAATACATTTCTTGCTTTGCTGTCTTATAGACATATAAGAGCCAGTGTGAAATATCAGCACCAACACGTGTGTATGTGTGTGCGCTCATAGGTGGCTGGTTTTGTCAGAGGATTGCCGGGGTGTCGGGAGCATGCTGCTACTTTCAGGAATGAGGTAAATGCCTGACAGTGTGTGTGTGTGTTTTTTGATGAGTCCATGCGTGTGTCAAAGTAGGTGGTCATATTTCTTTGTGTGTCTTTTTTTTATATATAGCAAATTGATGGAGAGGCCTTTCTGCTTCTCACGCAATCGGACATTGTTAAGATTCTGAGCATCAAGCTTGGTCCCGCGCTCAAGATCTACAACGCCATTCTGATGCTGAAGAGTGCTGATGAGGAATAGCCCCGCCCCCAAACACCAACCTCTCCCCCAGTCCCTTATCTGTCATGCACCCAGCACACCAGAACCGGCTTGCACCAATCAGAGAGCAGGAGTTAAACACAAAGGTCTTCCTGTAAAGAATGAATTAATGTTTCTGAGTCAAAAAAAAAACAATTCAGTCCAAATTTTATTATTCTTTAATTTAATTATGTTGTCAGATGTTTTAATTAGTGTATGAGGCCAGAACAAACAGCACAGAGCTTTTACTTGAAATGTAATGTTAATATTGAACATGTGCTCTGTATGTGTGTGTGTGCGTGTGTGTGCGTGTGTGTGTGTGTGCGTGCGTGTGTGTGCAGTTTAAACAGAGTAACTTTTTGTTGGTTTAAACTTGCAATTACATTTGTAAAAAATGCCTGTATAGTGTACAGAATGACTCTGATTGGCTGTATAGTGTACAGAATGATTCAGGCTGGTTCTTTAATGTACAGAATTAATCTGATTGGCTTTTAGTGTACAGAATGAATGTGATTTGGCCATTTTAGTGTACAGAATGAATGTTTGCAGAGGGAAAGGAATGAATGAGAGAGTTGGACTGAATTACCCTGTGCTGGGGGGTAGTGGGTTCCAGAAATAAATGGTGTGACCATCCGAATATGGGGTATTTCTATTGCTCACTACACTTTATATGTACAGAGAGATTTTGAATGAATCTCTGAGACCCTTTATCTGATTTTGTCTACATTTTCCTGTTCTTCAGCGAGAGCTGTACTGACGCCGCTCTGAGACACGAGTGGCATGTGGTGTTGCCATGGCACAATTATTAAACTTGTGCTCTTAAACTGGCCTTGAAGAAAAAGGATTAAACTTTTTTTTATATAATGCTTCACCACCAAGTATAGAAACAATTCTGATGTGAGATTAGCACGCTACTTTATAGGTAAAACAAACACTCTGAGCGCAGGCAACAACACCCGTGGGAATATCCCTTACCTACCCCACTCGCACGAGTACTATATTGCTTTTATAAAACAATTTTATAGTCAACCAATTAACATTTAAACACAAAGTTATTGATTAAAAAAATGTTTATTTCGCCAGTTTCTCCGCAACAAAAAAATAGTTTCATTGTCAACGTATTTTGGAATTATAATAACTTTGAATTAACGGCTATTGCTTAATTGTATCATCGCGGAGTGATTTATTATTAGCTGTGAAAAGTCCGAGTTGGGATGTCCTGGGATATTCCAACTCATGGAACGTCTCTCGTCCAATCAGAAACAGCTAAATAATTCAATAGAACCCAATTGTTTTATAAACAATGATATTCTCCCTAGGACGCCGTAGAACTTGGTGTTGACAGTTTGACCGTCAGGGATGCGCAAATGACCTGGACTGTGGCGCTCTGGCATTTGGGTGTCATGTAAACACGGTGGCACGGTGTCTCAGTTGCTTGCACTGCAGCCAGAAGGTCATGGGTTCAATTCCCGCATGGGGCGCTGTTGGCTCTGGGGGGCAGGTCCTCCCCAGACCTATCTCCCGGGCTTTTCTGTGTGGAATTTGCATGTTCTCCCCGTGTTCACAAGGGGTTTCCTCCACTAAAAAACCCCAACAGAAAAAAACATGCAAAAGAACAGAACACTCGTCGTCGGTCCCTGACCAAGACAGACGGTTCATCTCACCTGGTCCCCGGGCGCTTAAAAAAAAAAAGCTGCCCACTGCTCCTGGGGTCCTGGAAGAAGGACAGTCTGGGATGGGATAAATGCAGAAGCTAAATTAACAAACGACCTCAGGCCTGCGTGTGTGTGTGTGTGTGTGTGTGCAGGGCCGGCTCTAGCCCTTTGGTTGCCCTAGGCGAGATTGAGTTTTGCGCCCCCCCGCCCCCCCCCCCCCCCAACACACAATACAAGAGACATATATTAACTGCTTCACTTTGCATAGCAGTTTTTTCACCCACTTATAATTCTACTATTCTACATTGCAGTTCAACAATAAATGGTGCATGGACAACAAACACCAGAATAGTTTCAGAACATTTTCTTTTTTATTATTTTAAATAATTTATTACACACTCAAAGTTAAGATTAAATTAACTCTATGAACTGTGCAAAACCATAAACTGTGCAAAACACTCTTAAGCACCTGTAAGGACATTTAAGCAAATTATGACCCTCTATACCCTAACTATACCCTCTACAAACAAAAGTGCTTTTATGAATACTGTACGTACCACTACAAAATATCTCAAATACCTCACTACAATTCTTCCAGTAATTTAGGCCACTACTAATGAGGTGGTAATTTTTCTGTGAAAAGAGCTTGCAGCAGAAGCAATACAGAGTATTGTTTTTCCTTGAATATACAAGCCAGCGTCTCTTGATTTTCTCCTCATTTACTAATTTCCTGTAGAAGTGGTTTTGGTGGCAGCTTCTCCCATCATCTCTTTTTGGAAATGTAAAGTCTGGACTGGTCTGGTATGGTCCTCTGCGAACTAACTCTGTCCTTACCGGATCACAGAGGGCTGGCCAGTCAGCAGGATCTATAGGTTCTCCCTGGATATCAGGAATTATGGAGGGTGAGGTGTCTGCAGGCGGCAGTGTAGTTTCACTGGTGCCCTGAGTGCTTGATGTGGTCCTGGATGTCCCTTCACCTTCACCTGTATTCAAGCATATTGTATGGCCAGACAAGCGGTGTTTAATATAATAAGTGAAATGATCATGAATGTGGTTGAACTTCTTTAAGAAAACAGGCTATTGTATATAAACATGCTAACATGTTTCTATTGTACTTTAAAGTATGGATGTGGCTTGAATAAATACTATTAAATAGACTCACCTGATGCAGGCTGTGTGTTCCTGGCCTGTGTGTTACTGGCCCCTTGAGTACTACTGGATGACCCTTCTCCTGCAGCTGTATTTAAACACAGAGTTCATCCATGCTGTTCGTTACACAATTGCATTTGGTCATTTCTATCATCCTCCCACATAGTTGCATTGTACAAATACATTTTATCTGACCATGTAACTTGTAGTAGATAAATTACAATTACTGCCACCACTGCTACAAGGCTAAATAGTAGTAGTAGTAGTAGTAGTAGTAGTAGTAGTAGTAGTAACAATAATAATAACAATAACAAAAACAGCAACAATAGTACTAGTTGTGTAGGCTACTTACAAAGTTCAGAGGGAGGCGAATCAGGCGTCCTTTCTCCAGCAGGTGCCGGCCTCTGCAAAAATTGCCTGAGTGCATCTAGCCAATTTAAAACAAAAATTAAAACAAAACAAAACACACATATACATTTTAGTATATTCCTGGGGAGGAACTGTACAGAAGGGTGAACACCACCACTATCCCCAAAATGGTTACTGTATGTATATGCACCTGCTAGTTGTGAATTCACTAAACAGAACTTATGCCATTTATAATGAATGTAGACAGCAACTGTACTTTTCATAACTAGCAAACGTTATCCAGATACTGGTCTTTTGACATTTACACCCATGTAGGTTATCAGTGAAGTTACGTTTGCTAGTAATAGCCTACGTAGCAAATTATCAAAGTAACAGTCGCTAGCTAGCAATATAGCTAGCCTAAGTGACAGCAATGGAACGTCCAATATTAGGTGATGCACAATACTACATGTATTTCGTTTGACACCTTAATGGCTGAGATGAGAAGACTTACCTCTATACTTGGCTTTCTTTTCCTCTTCTTCCTTTCTTCGTTTTCGTCCCTGTGCTCCAGATGGTTTAGACCGCTTCATTTTTGCGAATGTCACGTAGCTGACACGCTCACCCCACCCTGGCAGTGTGCAGTGCAGGAGCCCTCACGTAACTAACATAACGTAATTTAACGCCCCCCCCCCAATTAGGAAATGATCGACAACAACCATCAATTCAATCTAAATCAGGTTGACAAGTAAACGTGTGGCTGAAGGGGCGCCCTAGGATGATCATTAATACACATGTTTTAATTTGCTTGCTATTCTACCTATGATTAATGGGAAGTAGGTCTAAGGGCGACACTAGAAGGCGCCCCCAACCAATTTGTCGCCCTAGGCAGTTGCCTAGTTCGCCTATAGCAATCGCCGGCCCTGTGTGTGTGTCCTGTGTCGCCTCCATGTATTCACGTGTGTTGCAGTGTGCGGTGTGTCGCTTGTGCGATTAAAGTCTGACAATTATATATTATTATTATATAACACGCACAGGGCATGGAAAACGTGCGAGTTGTCAACGTGATTGTCGCTCCCCTACTGGCCGAATTTGGCTCCCTGCAACGACTTCTGCTTCCCCAAGATGAAGTTCAAGCTGAGGGGTCGCTGTTTTGACACAATGGAGGAGATCCGAAGGGCATCGCAGAAGGTCCCAGATACGCAGGAAGCGGCCCAAACGCGACAGGAGCACCGGGAGCGCTGTCTCCCTGCGCAAGGTGGTCGCTGATCAAGTGGTTAGCTAAACAGGCCTTCACTCACCTGTTCGGTTCTGCTGGGGTTCTGGATGCGTCAACTGCACTCAATAGCCTACAATTTGTTCCCAGAAAAATGTTAAGTAAAAAAGCCAAGTGAAGGATAACATTTCAATCTATTTAATGTCATATCATAGTTACCTGAGATCAACCTAATATGCTGTTGCAGTAGCTTAAAAGCTTTAGATCCTTCTTTCGCATCACCACACAGTACATTGCACAAACAAAGTCCTTAATAAACTGCAGTACGTACAGAACTCTGCCGCCCGCCTACCTACTAATACTACCTGCTCAAGTGACCACATCACCCCAGTCCTTCATGACCTTCACTGGCTACCGGTTAAACACAGGATACATTTCAAGATTCTCCTCACCACCTACAAGGCCCTCAACAACCTGGCTCGAACTACCTCTCCGACCTCCTCCACCAACACGCCCCCTCGAGATGCCTCAGGTCTGCGGATGCTAACCTCCTGCAAGTATCGAGGACCAAGTGCCGAATCTGGGGTGATAGGGGTTTTCGGTTGCCGCCCCCTCCCTGTGGAACTCATTACCACACTATATTAAAAAGCCCCCACACTGTCAGCATTTAAAAGGCCCCTCAAATTCCACCTCTTAAGCCATACCTTCCGCAACTAACCCCCCACACCCCATGTTTTTTTAAATGATTTTCTTTTGTTTTAAGCATATTTGAGAGCTTTGAAAAGCGCTATATAAATGTGATGTATTTTATTATTATTATTATTATTATTATAGCCTATGCTATTGGAGAAAGTATCTACTTAGAAAACACGGTTTACACCAAGCTGCCACAAGTCGCACCGCAGCAAGTGCCAGAATGTCTGGTGAAACATTTAACATTTCAGCATTTTTTCATTTCAGCTCCGAGGTTGCAAATGTGTTTCCTTAAATGTATTTAGATTGAATATGTAGCTTATCGCATGTTCCCCATGTTTAGATTTTTTACATTGTAGTCTGAAATCGATCTTAATAAAAAATAACGTTGGAACGTTGGATGTCATGAAATCTGAGGGAGCAAACCGATTAGAAGGGATGTGTTAGGGCATTTTCAAACAGCCCCGACAAGCTACAATTATGTTTCAACGAATGTATTTGTATGGAACAACAAGAAGCACTACAGATTAGTCCTTGTAAAACCCACAGCGATATTGTCATCTTCTTACATTGTAATGTCGTCTGACGCATTCCGTTCCAAGGGATTGCTCGACAATGCTGTTGGTCGGCTTTACCTTTCATCAATTAACTTCAGCCTGGCTCTGCCCACTTAGTACTTTTGATCACACCTGTCGCTTGATCAACAATGCGCATGCGCCCACGTTTCCGCCAGCCGTTATCGTCCTCAAAATGGGGCCCTATGTGCATACAAAGTGGTGGGAGAGTAGTGTCCTCAGCTTCTTTTTGAATATGAGTGATGCTGCCGAGTGCGTTGAGCTGAGCTGGGCTTTGCTCTGGACTTTTTGGGACCACCAGATGCTGTTCATTGGGACTGTGACCTGGGTGAGGGAGCTGTAGAGAGTGCTGTCATGTTGACTACCCTGTGGGTGAGCATGAGAGTTTTGAATGTAATATGGGCAGCCACAGGAAAGCAAGTTGAGAGAAATGTGCCATCCATACGCAAATACATCCAGTTTTGAATTTAGGTCATCAGATAGTTTCACAGTGAATTACACTTTGTGGTGTACCATGGCTCAATACTTAATGTTCTCTTTTGCTGTCCCGCAAAACACATGTTGTCATTGGGCTGTCTACAAAACACGGAGAGAAATGACAGTTTACACAGGCCACATAGAAAATATGCTCAGGGACGTGTAAACACATGTTTATTTAATTGTGTATGCAGTCAGACATAATTTACACTCAAGGCCACCATCATCTCCAATTTGCTTATGTGCCGGGACTCCTGGGGGAGGCCCAACGGCACCACCACATGCGTCGCCACCATCATGCCCAGCAGAGACATAATTGTCAGCACTGACACCCTGCTGATGAAGCATTGCCAGTGGAGGTCTTCAAGAATCCACCCAGGGCCCGTGGCACATCTCGCCAGGACCGCCAGGGTACTGAACATCCTTTTTCTCCAATGCCATAATAATTTCTTCACAAAGCTGAAGTTTTTAAGGGAGTTGATTGTGGGCCCTTAAGTAGGGTAGGCCCACTGGAGGCAGTGGGATATGAAAATTTTTCATTGGGCTGCAGTACAGCTGCTAAAGGGTAGAGCCCATACAAGGTATAACCATTATTTATTCTGATGTGCTTGTGTACCTGTCAAGTATCTCAATTTGATTGAAATGATACTTGAATTCAATGAACTGGATTCTATAACCTATATTGTTACGATATATAATAGGAAGAAAGAAAGGGAGGGCTGAAGTCACATTGTACATCCTCTCTTGCAGTTTGTTGACTTACTACTGTTTGCACAAACAATGCATCTACCAATCATAGCAATGTGTCCCAAGTGATGCCCACTATGCCTTCTGGCAATAGACAAACACACACACACTACACCATTTTCCAACAAATACACACTGACTGTGGATGAAAAAGAGTTAATCTCTCGAGATTCTGAGAATAAACCATCTGTCCAGCGTGGGACTAAGCAGGACTTCCCATGACCCTGCAACCTAACACACGCGCACTCACTCCTCCCCACACACACAGAGCAGTAGTAGAGCAGATCAGATAGTTCCATCTGAGACCCAGCTGATGCAGCTATCAGGCAGCCTTGTCCTTGTCTTCATGGGCACTTTCAGACAAGCGTTATTGGATATTATTTATTCACTGGATGAATTTTGACTCAAGCGCATGCAGCTCACTCCTTCCCACACGATTCGGCAAAGAAATACTAAGCATGCGCAGGACATAAAAAGAACTATTGTAGAACTGCAGAACTACCCCGAGGTAAGAAATGCACTCATCTCTCTCTCCCTCCCTATCTCTCTCTTTCTCTCTCTCTCTCCTCTCTCAGACACTCAAATAAAAGGAAGAGGCATATGAAAACATAGAAACTGTACCTGACATCTGGAGATGAGAGACAGAGAGCCTCGACAAGGATTATCTCCCAGAGTAACATGGATCATATACATTCTTTATCTCCCTCTCTCTCTCTCTCTCTCTCTCTCTCTCTCTCTCTCTCTTTCTCTCTCTCTCTCTCTCTCTTTCTCTCTTTCTCTCCATCTATCTACCAGTCCCTTTATATGTATGCATGGTTTCTGTAATATCCTTTCATTGTAGTTCAACATTGTAGTTTATTTCTATGGGTTCTTTTGTTATGTCAAATTATTTGTTTGCAAGAATGTACTTCAGACTACAGTGAGGTCATTTTGTCAGTGACTGGTAAAGAGCAGAAGATACTCTGAAATTGGTGATGCCATGAAGGGAGAAAATTCAGTTTCTCTAGTAGAAACAGCGATCTGCACAGTACAATGTAAAATACACCGGAGTTGAAGAAGCTCATTAAGTTATTGGAACACCTTATGGTTGTGAAGAATTATATACTGCTCATAGAACACAGTGAGCAGTAACAGATGTGAATGGACTGCATACACTGACACAAAAAAAAGAGAACGTGTGAACCCCAGACTTCTCTTCTCTCAGGCCCTAATTACTTATTTGTTTTGCCTTAAACATTTTACTCAGTAACAATGCTATGTGATGCCAAGTGCACTGTTTTGTGAACTCTATTTGGTTTATTTGAAGTATGATGTTCCACTTCCGGAATATATGAGCGCTACAGGAAATGAGTGCTACAGGAAATGCTTACACGCTAATTGCAGATGTGGGTCAGACAAATTTGTGCCGGTGGGGTGGAGTTTGTGGGTTTATTATCGAGTGACTGATCACGAAGGGGCAACACATCGTATGTACATTGCATATGTATATTATATTGTATACATCATACCAAAACAGCAAATTCTGTACATCACACATTCTTCTCTCTCCCTTTCTCTTCCTCTCCCTGTAGAATGTCAGATCCTTCTAATGCCCCATCCCAGCTGCACCCTGAGGCCCCTCCCCTGCCCAATTCCTACAATGAAGAGAGCGAGGAAGAGAAACCGGAGGCGGAGCTTCGCTTCCGCTCAGCTCCCGGAGTCGGATTCGTATTGGCTTGGATACTGGTGCTGGTCGGAGTGTGTGTGGCTGCAGCAGGGTACTGGCCTCCTCGTGAAAAGCCTCAATTTCCACCAAGGCCCCTGAAGCTGATTGGACCAATCATCCTGGCTCTGGGGCTCTTCATCTTAATCTGTACCAGCACTCTCCTGTACGAGAATCGTGACCGCCGGCGCGAACAGGACGATGGCAGTGAAAATGATGGGAAGAAAACACACTGTGGCAAAAGGAAGCCTCCCAGCGACTGTGGGGAGTGCCCTGATCAGGTGTCCGCGTACCTCCCACCAAACATGGCCACACACATTCTCACTGAATCTGAACTGAACATCCACTGTGTGACGGAAACATGCGGGCCGCAGGTGAATGGGAGACAGGACTCTCCAGACCCTTTACCTGGGCCCTCGCATCAGAACTTAAGTTGTGAGAGGCCCCTCCCACAGCTGACCCCACCAATCATAAAACTGAACAACCAGGTGATTGATCCTGATCCCCTAGAGCCCCCGCCCCTTCCTCAGCGCACCTATAAACTGATGACCCGCCCCTTCCTCAGCGCACCTATAAACTAATGAAAGGAAGGGCTGAGTCCAACAGGGAAGACCAAGGTGTACACTGAATTTTAAATAAGAATAAGAAAGTCGTTAAAATTTCATGTCTATTGAATATTTTTCTTTCAAATCTTTGCCAAGAAACGTCTCCATTACTGATTGCTTGATTAGAATATAATAGGGCAAACAGAGATTGTAGACTCCTCTGTCCCTCAAATAACAAGACCATTACCACAATGCTTCCGACCCCTAGCACTAAATCTTAAATTCCCTGAAAATGACAACCTTTTGTAGATCCAGAGAGCTTGGCATCTCTCCAGAGGGCTTTGATTAAATTATTAAAAAAAACACCTGTCTGAAACACCTTATCTGTCAGATAAAATATCTGTCTGAAAAAGTATAAAAATATTTTTGATCAAACCGTATTTGTTATGTGTGTATCAGGTTAGTGTGTGTGTGTGTGTGTGTGTGTGTGAATATCACTGATTTTGAACATGAGCGTGTATGTTTGTGTGAGTGTGGTATGTCTTAGTACTGAACACTAATCCTGATCCGGCTTAGCCTTCAGTGCAGAATCTTGGTAAGCAACACAGCAGCCAAGCAATCAGAACAGTTGCCTTTACAGTCAGAACAGCTTAGCAACCAGTGCAACCACCCACCATAAACACACATACACACAAACACACAAACTGATCAAATACACAAACAATCCATGAGAAACACCCCTCATTTATTTGAAAATCTCAATTGACAACAACAAAAAATCAACCCACACATTCCAATCAATTATTGAGTTCAACTAATTCTACTGACTTAACATTCATATTCCATACTTCACATATCTAGAATTACTCGGTGGACAAATGTCAAATTGTTAATGGAAGTCATCAGACAAACAATACAAAAAAACTAAGAAAATGATTTCCTAGTATTACTACTAGGATTAGTAATTCCTAGTATTACTGATGTAGGGTTCCTAGGCTTGTCTCCGGTCTCTGACTGATGAAAGATCCCTTGTACAACATCTGATTGATTGGTTAAGGATTCCAGATGTCAGATTCCCGATTTCCTTACATGATAGACTCTCTTTCCTCTCTCTCCCACTGAAAACACACATTACAGTAAACGTAAATTAGTGTGTGTGTTTGTGTGCGTAACACCTGCGTTAACACAATGTGACTCTGCCTAACTCACCTCCTCCATGCTAATGAGGTGCGTGTGGGTGTCCAGGTGACAGATTGACAAATGCTTGTCCCATTCACTGAGATGAGGCTCAGGCTCTGCCTCCATGAAAAGTCGCTTCATTTCACTGATGCTGGCATGGTGACGCAACACCACCTCCTGAGTCACATCAAAGTCCTGCACACACACACACACACACACACACACCAATGTATTTCAGAACACTATCTGATGCACATCATCATTTCATATAAAGTAAGAATACTTCCACAATTCTGCTCTCTAAAAACAGCCTCTAACACAATATACACATGATAGAAAAAACACAGACTTCAGAAGTCATACTGAATGTCTCTAAATGCAGCCACAGCCGTGAGAGTGATTTAATCATTACGGTTATATTCCCCCATTGGTCTTCAGATAGTCTGAGATTGGTCCCACAGAGAGTTTACAGATAGTGTCTCTGCTCCTCCAGCAGGTCATTGGCTTCAAACCCATACCTCTAACATCAGAATACTGTGTCTGATGTAGATGGTCTCTCCTTCGATCGCCCTTGTCTTCCTCTGTTTAATAAGTAAAAATTAGCAGTGAGTAGTTAGCAGTGATGCATTTGAGTTAAATCATATCAGGTTGGCTAACCTGGTGTTAGTCTCTGTGTGTTTGCTTTGAGTGTTCATTTGCGGCAGAGTGTAGTTTTAGTAACTATGCATGGGTTTACGCACTATTCATTGGTGTTCATAAACCATTCGTAGTTATGATGCTGTGTCTGCCCTGCAGTAATGGTGTCAATGTCTTACCAGTGAGCCTCATGCATTGGTGATCAGGCTTTTTAGAGGAGGAGTGAATGGCTATTTGTATTATTGTTGGGTTATATGTTGTTGTTGTGTTATATGTTGTCCCTCGTCGCACCAACAGGAGCAGCGCTCCAAATTTTGTTGTATGCAAATACAATGACAATAAAGGCTTTTCTATCTATCTATCTATCTAAGTTACAGCCTACAACCACACAAGGTTATTATCAAAGCAATGGCAACCAAACACACCCAGAGAGTTTCTAATAGATTATGCCCTACATGATTGGATGAAATCTATCTTTCTCTCCACACTGTCTAACAGAAGTAAGAAACGGTCTGACATTATAACTCACGTTAATCAATAATTTAAGATAATAACAATAAGCTATAATTTCGTTATTGATTTATTTGCTTTGGTTAAAATACAAATGTCCTGTTTAAGGATACATTTGTTTTGTATAAGCATTATTATCAGACAATTTGAACAACAAGTTTTGAATTTGATGTTTTTAAAATACATTTTATGCGGCCAAAAGTGGTAATTACTGGCCAACTGAAACCCTGCTGAAGATGCATATTTGTTTAAAAGTGAATGTGTGGTACAGGCATGTGGCTTAAAGTGTGTGTGAGTGAGCAGATGATCTGATGGCCTCACCCTAATGATGGTCAGCTCCTCGTCTTCCTGTTAAGAAAATATTGAGGAACAGACAGTTGGTCAGACTTATAGTCTATGGACATTACAAGTTGCACATGAGTCTTTTTAATACACAATACTTTTGTATTGTGTGAGAAAACCAGTTCCTTTACTTTTTCTTCCACTGTGACTTGAGTCTCTCTCTTCTCCTCTTTCTCAATGTATTTGATGATGGGGGCAGGGTGTATGGTGGGTGTAGAGGTCAGGGGTTGGCCTACAGGAAGAGGCCTCTTTGCAGGTGTTGGAGGGATGATGAGAGCAACTGCAGAGAAAGAGAGAGAAAGAAATAAGGAGAGAGAAAGAGAGAGGACAGAGGCAGAGTGAGTTTGTAAGAGCAAGAGATAGTGAGAGTTGTGAAGGGGTGAATATTGGGGAAACTATATAATGTAGCCACAAAATATGTACAAAATATTTAGATTGTGTGTGTGTGTGTGTGCATGTGAGAGCCAGAGCAAGAGAAAAGGAGTGTGTATACCTCTAGGAGGAGCTTGAACCTCCACTGAAACTTTATCCAGAAGTATGAACCAGTCATCAACAACTTCGCGACCAGCTGGTGGTGCACTCTCTTGTAATAATCTCACTCTATTTGCTTCTGCGATTGTAACTCTCTTCCGCATGTCTTCCTCTTTCATCCTTTCTTTCTCCATAATTCTTCCTTTCTCAATCCCCTTCCTCTCCACAGCTCTCTGTTCTTCAGGCTTTGAGATCACCGCAGATCTTGTTTCTGCTGATTGAAAATATCAAATATCAACACAGTGTGTTTGGTGTTTATTGAGTGACACATGTGTGTGTGTGTGTGTGTGTGTGTGTGTGTGTGTGTGTGTGTTTGACTATGTGTTAGTACATGTTCTGGTTGTCTATTTTATGTTTTTGCTAAATGACTTGTGTAGGTGTCAATGTTTCTATGTGCATACCTTCTTGATACAACAAAATAGTTTTATCCCAATGTTTGAACCAGTCATCTTCAATTTCCCGAACACCCACAAATACGCTCTGTTGTGATATCCTCTGCATCTCCTGCTCTCTCAGTCTTTCTTTCTCCAGAATTATCTCCTTCCCTGGCCTTGCTTTCTCCGCCACTCTCTGGTCTTTTGTCTTAGAGACATCCACAGGTGTCCTGGTCTCTACTAATGGACAGACACAATGACACACATATTTACACAGGCACACAAATAGACATGACAGACACACAGTCAGGCAAATATACAGGAAGTGACTTTATGCAGTAGGTGCAGACTTTTGCAGAGATTGCCAAAAGACAGGCAATGTGAACTTGTGGGAATTGTTGATACACTATGGCAATAGAAAAGAGGGTGTACGTGTTGTGATAGTGTGTTGCTGTGGAGCTAATCATTGGTCTGCTGATTTGTGTGTGTGTTTGTGCATTTTGGATGTGTGTGTATGTGGATGGTTATTTTTGTGTTATTGCATGCATCTTTGTGTATGTGTGTATGTGTTTGCTTGTTTTTTTTGTACCTGAGGGGACAGAACGTTCTTGCAAAAGAACTGGGTCCAAAAGCATGAACCAATCATCATCAATGTCACAAACAACCGCTGGATGTTTCTTCTGGGGTTGGAGTTGCTCAATGTGCTTTTCAATAATGGACCTTTTTTCTTCTGTTCTGGTCACCTGTTCAGTGATTCTCTCTTCCCAGCTCACTCCTTTCATCACTTCCACTTTCACTTCGACTGCATTAATAGACAAAAAAATAAATGGGATCCCATGTATTACACAAATTAGCCCATCTATCTCTGAAAACAGGATGGGCAGGTCTGATGAGTGTGTGTATATTTGTGAGTCCAAATGAATGTATGAGTACCTGTTTCTTTGGGAGGGACTTCCAGTACAATGTACCAGTCATCCTCCACCTCAATGGGAGTAAACTTGGGTCTCTGCTCCTGAATGGTTGGCTGGGCTTCCATCTTTATTTGCTCCTGTCTTTCAGTCATCTTCTCCATTCTCCTCCTTTCTTCATCCCGCTCAGCCCTTACCTCCACTGTCACTCTAGAGACATCTGACACTTTCTCCCGTACGACTGTGGAGATACACGATGATTAGAAAGACCAATAGACAGACAATAGAAGTGACACAGTGGGCAAAAGCATGGAAGCAAATGAAAGCTGGCAGATAGATCCTTACATAGAAACGGTCAACTTCTATAATGGATACATAAAGATCAAGCAAAGAAGCTACAAGTGCCTCAAAGGGCAAAGTAATCCAGTTCAAAATAATCTTTGCTGTTAGTGGACAAAGCATGAACTGCATGGATGGGAGTGTTTGTGTGTGTGTGTGTGTGTGTTTGAATGTGTAAGCCTATGTGTCTACCTGAAGGTGGAGACTGCACTTCCACAGGAACTGATTCCAACAACAAGAACCAATCATCTTCAATGTCTCGTGGAACCACTGGAGGGCTCTGCATGACCACGGTGGGTTTCTGTGCATGTTGTTCTCTCTCCTCTATGATCATTACTTCCTCCTCTGCAATCCTCACTCTCTTAATGGTGGTCTCTGTGTCCACTCTCACCAGAGCCTCCGCTCTATACGGTGGGGAGACCCAAACTGGCAAAAGAAGAAAAGAAACTGTATCATTTCATTTGTATCACAAAGTTTAAAGTGTGATTTTTTTTAATTATATGAGTCTGCTTAAGTGCATATATCTGTGTATGTGTGTGTGATTGGGTGTGTGTGTGTGTGTGAATGTTGTGTGAGTGTGTGCATCAGTGTGTTTACCTGAAGGTGGAGACTGCACTTCCACAGGAACTGATTCCAACAACAAGAACCAATCGTCTTCAATGTCTCGTGGAACCACTGGAGGGCTCTGCATGACCACAGTGGGTTTCTGTGCATGTTGTTCTCTCTCCTCTATGATCATTACTTCCTCCTCTGCAATCCTCACTCTCTTAATGGTGGTCTCTGTGTCCACTCTCACCAGAGCCTCCGCTCTATATGGTGGGGAGACCCAAACTGAAAAAGGAAAAAAAACTTTAATATTCAATTTGTATGACAAAGTTTAAAGTGTGAGTTTATTTGTAATGTAAATTCCTGCACTTTTGTATTTCTTATGTAAAATAGTATTTATTGTTACACTAGGTCTCTATTGCTCGTAGCTTGATTGTCCTCTCCTTTGTATGTCGCTTTGGATAAAAGTGTCTGCTTAATGCCTAAATGTAAATGTAATTAATTATATGAGTCTTCTTAAGTGCATATATCTCTGTGTGTGTGTGTGTGTGTGTGTGTGTGTGTGTGTGTGTGTGTGTGTGTGTGAGTGAATGTTGTGTGTGTGTGAATGTTGTGTGAGTATGTGTGCATCTGTGTGTTTACCTGAAGGTGGAGACTGCACTTCCACAGGAACTGATTCCAACAACAAGAACCAATCGTCTTCAATGTCTCGTGGAACCACTGGAGGGCTCTGCATGACCACAGTGGGTTTCTGTGCATGTTGTTCTCTCTCCTCTATGATCATTACTTCCTCCTCTGCAATCCTCACTCTCTTAAGGGTGGTCTCTGTGTCCACTCTCACCAGAGTCTCTTGAGAAGCCTGTTCTCTCTCCCATGCAACTATGAGACCGACAGTTAAAAAGCCAAATGAGCAGAAAACACAATAATCAAAGACAAGAAAACACTATAATTGTTCCATATTGATGGCGGGACTTCCAATTTACATTTACATCATTACATTCAGTCATTTTTGCAGACGCTTTTATCCAAAGCAACGTACAAAGGAGAGAACAATAAAGCTACGAGCAGTAGAGACCTAGTGTAACAATAAATGTTATGTACTACTTTACATAGGAAATAAAAGAAATATTGCAGGAATATAACTACTGTAAGTGCGAGTTAGGTACTAGTTAGAGGAGATAGCATTAGAGGAAGGATAAGGAGAGGTAGAGGAAGAAGGATACATTTGTGAGTGTGTGTATGCTACCTGAAGGGGAAGGCTTGAAATCCACTGGGGTTGGTTCTAAAAGCATGAACCAGTCATCCTCAATGTCTCGAACTGCCACTGGACGATTCATCTGTAATGTGATGTATTCTCCGGGGTTTTCAGCATCAATGTTTCTCTCTTCCATAATAGTCACTTTCTCCACCTCCACTTCTCCTTTGGCGTCCTCGGTGTAGGACTCAACGACTCTCACTGACAAAATGAAAGAAAACCAAACTTAAAATTAACTGAAAGCTATGGAGCCCCCCAATGTATATATATATATATATATATATATATATATATATATATATATATAAAGACTGTCACAGACTGTCAATGCGTTATATCAGGATGTGTGTGTGTGTGTGTGTGTGTGTGTGTGTGTGTGTGTGTGTGTGTGTGTGTAAGTACCTTCAATGTGCCTTTCAATAATGGACCTTTTTTCTTCTGTTCTGGTCACCTGTTCAGTGATTCTCTCCTCCCAGCTCACTCCTTTCATCACTTCCACTTTCACTTCGACTGCATTAATAGACAAAAAAATAAATGGGATCCCATGTATTCCACAAACTAGCCCATCTATCTCTGAAAACAGGATGGGCAGGTCTGATGAGTGTGTGTGTATATTTGTGAGTCCAAATGAATGTATGAGTACCTGTTTCTTTGGGAGGGACTTCCAGTACAATGTACCAGTCATCCTCCACCTCAATGGGAGTAAACTTGGGTCTCTGCTCCTGAATGGTTGGCTGGGCTTCCATCTTTATTTGCTCCTGTCTTTCTGTCATCTCCTCTGTCATTTCCTCGTCTCCCTGTTCCTCAGCCTTTATTTCCACTGAGATGGTGTTGATGTCAGCAGGGCGTTGCAGATCTTCCCATACAACTACAAGATGAGTTACACAAACAAAAACAGACAGTAATCATCACATTGATGAACCAAAAGATGGAGAGAGAGAGAGAGAGAGAGAGAGAGAATGTCACACAGTGCATATATGTGAGAATATGCTTGTCTGTACATGTGTATACTGAATGTGTTTTGTCTTTATACCTGAGGGAGGAGTCTTGCTTTGCACAGGAACTTGGTCAAAAAACAGGAACCAATCATCTTCGATATACTGAAGCCCCGGGTTTGTCCTCTGTAATATGATTTGTTCAGCAGTTGTTTCGGAAATGCTTCCAGGCTCATCTGGAACCTTGGCTGTCTGCTCCATTATAACAGCTTGATCACTTTCCTCCCTTTCCAGTATTGCCTCTTCTTCAGGCTCATAGGTGGGTCCAGTCGTGTAGGGCTGAGAGTCTCCCACTGGCAAAATACATGAAGGCAAACAAAATGTTGAATTGTATTTTGCTTTGTATTGAAGCTGATGTTAATTAAATACTTTTAATTGAATTTAAATACTTTGATCTACTTGTAATATAAAGGGGTTAGATTAAATGTATCCCTGCAGTTTTATTTTCTATCTTATGCTATGCATTTTATGTATTCAATTTTATAATTTTAATAATTATTATTATCATATTTAATTTTAATTTTATTTTTTTGCACTATATCTGAGTTTTTATGTTTCTTTGATGTCTATTTTTTATGTGCATGTAATTTCTTTGTGCACGTTATGTATTTGCTGTAAAGCACTTTGAGCTGTATTCTTTGCATGAAAGGTGCTATATAAATAAAGTTTTTTTATTATTATTATTATTATTATTATTATAATTACAATCCACTTGGCTGTACCTTCTGATAAGTTTAGCTTTTACGAAAACTGATGCTCTGAGAACACAAACTTGTGTTTTGGGACGTCCTTAGTCATTAACTTACACACAAAGGTGACATGTTGGGAGGCATTCATCTGAGTCACTGGACTGCATGCTAAGATGGTGATTTTACCTTAAGTGTGAAATACTTCCCCCATCAATATCACTCCCTACCAAATACAAAGTAGATTTGACCTGCAATGTGTGGCTGCATACTTCATGTATCTGTACCTGTTCTCCTATCTTCCAGAGGGACTGGTTCCAAAAGCAGGAACCAATCGTCATCAATGTCCCGCCCTGAGTAAAGATTGTTCTGTAATGTGATTGGCTCAGTGATGACTCCTCTCTCTATGATGATCACACTCTCCTCCATCCCCTCTTCTATCACCACCTGTTCCTCTGATCCCTCCTTTACAATCAAAATGGCCTCTTCTGTTCTCTGATCTACGGGCATCTCTACGATCTCCTGTTCTTCCACTGCTTCGCTGGTGTGTCCTGCTGGCATGATCAAAAACAAAAGTTAAGTAAATTATCCTTTCAACATCAAAAGAGTTATTTATGCCATTTAGTAATACTGAAAGCAAGATATTTTATGTTAGATAACAGGATTCAAATATATCCTATAATGTCAGAAAATCTGAAAAACTGAACACTCTTTCCTAGCTCATTTGTGGTAGTATATTGAGGGCTAATTGAGTGTGATGTTACCTATCTAGCATGCCTACAATATATGTGCATGCACTGATTTCCACCAAATCATGTTCTATCAGTCCAATGACACCCACCTAATGGTGCAGGATAGATTATGTATGGCAGTTGGTCCAGTAAGATGAGCCAGTTGTCTTCTGGTGTTTCCTCATTCCTTTGCTGCTCCATCTTCTGTACTTTGTACTCCAAGAAGTCGACTTCTCGTAGCCTTTCTTTCAGAATCTCCAGTTCTACCTGCATCTCCTCTACTACCACCAGTTCCTGTAGGTCTTGAATAACTTCAATTTCCTTTTGCATCTCATCCCCAAAATCTTCTTTGAGAGAGAGCATTTCCTCCTCAACCTCTACCTCCACCGTTCGTTTTCTTACAATCTTCAGCTTTTGCCGTCGTATTTCCACAGTCTCTCCCTCCTGCTCCCCTTCTTCCATTGCTTTTTGCTGAGACTCCTCCACAACTTCCCATTCTTGCTCTGTTTCACTGGACATGACCAATCCCGCTAGTTTTTCTCCCATAATGCCAGCAACTAGTTCTTGCTGTTGCTCCAGTATACGCACCTGTTTTACTAAAAGGCAAATTGATAAATTATATAAACAATTAAAAAAGATACTGCTGTATATGTAAAACTACTCAAAATAAATTATTTGGCCTACCTGCACGTTTTGGATCAAACTTAGATGATTGCCGATCAAACAAGAAATACCAATCATCACTCTGCACATCCAAAATTCCTCTCCCCCTCAGTCTGTATTTTAGAATTTCACCCTCTCCTTCAGAGGATTCAGCTCTCTCTGATATTTTTCTCACAGTCTTCACTTCCTTCACTTGTCTTATTTCCAATAGTTCTCCTTCCTCATGTCTCTCTGTTTCCTCCTCCATAAACTCCTCAGCTGGCTCTTCCATGAGCTCCTCCTCCTGTGGCTCTCCCGTGATCTCCTCCTCAGCTGGCTCTCCTTCTGCATCACCAACAGAGGAGTCTTCAAGATCCTGTTCCAGGTCCTCTTGGGGTGTATTGGTATTAGCTGGTAAAAAGGAAAGGCATTTGAAAAAGTTTAACCTAATCAACTAATGCCATATGGTTGATATACGTATATAATAAATATTGTCCACATCACAATGAGTTAAAATTGTATCAGTAAACACATATGGGAATCTATATTTACTAGCACAGCTCTACATTTACTACACAGCTCTTCACACTGATCTATTGTTTTTAAATTACTTCCCTCACAGCAATTATGCAAAATCCAGTCTGCTTTTCAAACATATTAATACTCTCTCTCAAGGTTTATACTATCATAACTCTGTTACAATACAATACGATACAATACAGTACAATACAATACAATATTACTCCAGGAAGACCACTTCCACTGGTGATCTCCGTGCATAGGCGGAGATCCCGGGGGGGACGGGGGGGACGTGTCCCCCCCTACCATAAAGTTGTCCCCCCCAACATTCATTGGAAACAAAACAATATTTTTTTTTAAATATAGTAATATGAAATAAATGCACGACGACACAAGCGGTGCTAATTATAAACGTAAAACAATGTGATTTTTAAGTGTTGAAAAATCATGATCCCCCTATTTCCTCAAAGTGGTTTGATTCACATGCTGTTTCCAACGGGCGGGGCTACCGGCAGCTCCGTGTTTCAGTCAATTAGCCAAGTACACGGTGACGGTCAGACAGTGAGACTGTTTCCTCCTCTCTCCCACTGACGCAGTTAAGAACATGTAATGAAGAAGTTTTTTCTAAACTCCTTTTACGAAGTTCCAATCGACATGCACAAGTATACATACGTTTAATAATGGATTGACATGACAAAGTTTGCTCATAACACACGCATGCCGGTAATTAACACCGTTACGATGGCTAGCTAGACAGTTAGGACACTGTCCTGTCAGGGGCAGGTTAATGCTAGTTAATAAAGGTAGGTCTACATCTCAGTTCCTCTCCAGATTAGTTAAATTAGCTGAAGGTAAATTAATTGAATATTTCCCAGCGGTGCATGAACAATGCTGGTATTGGATATATCTGCAATCGTGATGACCGTGAGATGATGCTTCTCCCTCTTATATTGTGTAATCTGTAAATTCTCGCCTCAAATGTAAACTTGTTATCCACCATATCTAGTTTTAAATGTTATGCATCTAGTTTTAAATGTTATCCCTCCATTGCAGTATGAAGGCCCTTTTGATGGCTTCTAGACGAAATCAGGTTCTTTTGTCTCCAAAAGTTGCAGTGGTTCTCAAACTGGGGTCCGCGGCGCCTTGCCTGGGGGTCCGCGAAAAAGTCTGGCTTCCAACGGTTTTTTAATTTATTGCAATACAGTATACAAAACATATAGACTAATGTTGGACGGTGTACCTGTACTAGAAAGGTACCGCGGAAACCTTACGTAAAAAACGATACGGATTTGCATATTAGTATAGGTACTTCATTAAAATAGCACGCAATCAGAGCGCACTCACTGTTCCGCTCCCTGTCAGTGTCAGGCTACCTGCACGCATTGACTGCAAGGGCGGGGCTTCCCAGCTCTCACACACTGCGAGTGATCTCAGGGGAGACATGGCCTCATGTGCAGGAGCTCTTGCCGACCGTCCTCGGCTTGTATTAAAAAAAAAATATGTCAGAAATAAGATCTGGAAGTACTTCGGATACGAAGCAGAATGTGAAGGAAAGCCCATCGACACACAGAGACCCATCTGTAAAACATGCTTCAAAGTCACTCTGGCAAAGGGAGGCAACACGTCAAATATGGCTAAGCACCTCTCAGACAGACACCCGAACTTTTCAGAGAGTTCAAAGAACGACAGGTTAGCAAATGTGATTATAAACATGAACACCCCTAAGCTCACCCATATACAGCCTAACACTAGTAGTAGTAGTTTAGCCTAGTTTAGCGACAAGCGATTTTCACCATCACAGAATTTTGACGATGCGTAGTACAATGATCATAATGCAGTTTGGCTAACGTAACTAAACCGCATTTTTCACGCTAGTAATGTTAACTGCGATAATCTGCAAGTGATGTATTTAATCTTCCATCAGTACAGGTCGTGTTTATCGTTGCAGAAGGCCCTTTTTAAAATATAGGTTAGCCGAAGGCATATCGGATGGCCCTATTGCATGTATTCTCGTTAAAGACGTTGATAGCTTTCAATTTGGCTGCAAGAACGTAGCCCAGTTCATTGTCAAAATAAACTCTAGAAAGAAAACGCTATACGTGTATAATCAATGCTATGATGTCACCATGTAGTTTTCATTAAAATCTTGCTGGAGGCTAATACTAATATGAATGCCATTTGTTAAGTGTTCGTGACAACCCTAATACAGACAAGTGCTCATCACATCAACCATATACCAACAGCAGATATCTGGCTTCCAAAGGTTGCCATCGTTCAAGACTGGGTAAATAAACTGGACTGGACAAACTATGAACATTAAGTAGCTTCTCAGCACATTTTACAAAAATATAATTTAAAAATCTATCCTACATACTGTCAAGTAATGCCAAATGTAATAAAATGACTATCTAAAACTCTTGTGATATTAGTACTATATGATTTTAGAGTAAAAGAGTCCAAAAGCATATAACATTATAAATAGCTATAAGCCTATATGGTTTAATTTGGGATGCGATTATGAGGGGGTCCTCGGAAAATGTTCTGCCCTTTGAGGGGTCCCTGGCCCCATAAAGTTTGAGAACCCCTGGTCTAGAGCCTCTCTTGGGATATCGTTTTGACACTGATAGCTGCCATTTAAACTCTAGTCAGCTCTGATAACTTGTCCGAGTTAGGAACAGTAAATATTGGTGGCGGGGCTTATTGATAGGTCAAATTGAACTTTTTTAGAACTTATTTTGAGCATCAAGTTCTCTTGAACTTTGGACATTATTTGTCTGTGAGTAGATATTTTGTGTTAGTACATTTAATGCTGTTTAGAGGATTTAAAAATGACTAAAAAATTACTACATTTGTATTGTTTGTTATTGAGAATTCGGTATTTAGCAGCTAAATTATGCTAGCTCTCGTGAAAGCAATCTTTTCATGTCCCCCCCCCTGGAATTACTCTCCGAAATGTTACCATGTATTGTCCCCCCCTACAATAAAATGGAATCTCCGCCCCTGTCTCCGTGTCAAGAAATCTGAGATGACAGACTGAACTGTTATAAATCCTGAGTGTCTCACATAGGTCTGAATCCAGATGCATCAGGGTTTGATTGGTTTGGTCTAAGAATAAGAGCCAGTCCTCAGACTCCCGCTTCCATTCATTCACCAGCACTGGCCCCTCATCTACAGCTGAGGAGAACAGCAGACAGCACACAGCGGTCAGCCATCTTATATGTCTGCATGTCTGTGCTTGAGTTTAGCATCACACTAAATACTCTAGTAACAGATTCATGCATTAACTGAATGAGAGAGAATTACAATGGAGTGATTGAAGTTGATTTGCGGTGTTACACAGGGTTGTGAGTTCATCAAGATAAACAATGTACTGTGTACCTGTGATACAGAGGGGTTTCGCGGGAATAGAATCCAGCTCTAGGAACCAGTCATCAAGCTCAGGTTGGTTTGTGCGCGTGAGAGCATCCAGTGAAGCTACAATCATAAAGCATAACAAAAAAATAAATACTCTCTCAGCCAAACAGGAAGGCAGTAAAAAACTCAAACAAATGGACAGACAGAAAGAGAGAAAGATGGATGGACAGACATACTGGATTTTGCTCTAGGTTTTCTTTGAAAGGCTGGATTGGGTCGGGTGATTTCAGAGCTGGCCTGAAGTGATTCAGCTTCTGTGCGTCCATGGTAATGGAACTGAGTACGCAAAGTCAGTAATCGTCGCTGAGAAACTTCAACAGATGGGAGCCTTTAACAAAAGAAAAATCCCAGTGTCACTGCTTTGAATATAGTGTATCCACAATTCACAATTCACACACACACAAACACACACACACACACACACACACACACACACACACACACACACACACACACACACACACACACACACACACACACACATGCTGTGCAATGCATACCTGAAGAAGCTATGATGCTCTAAAGCCACTTTCCAGAGGGATTTGCATGCACGATTACTGGGCAAGGTAAAACATAAAGTCCATACAGATCCCTACAAAAGCAATAGATCAAGGAGAGCAAATATGTTACCATGAGAGGAGAAATTGCTAGAAAATTCAGAAATGTTTCATTTAGAGGACAAGGAATAATTTATGACTGAACATCGAGTCAAAATCGAAGGAAATAATAACACAGGGTATGAGAACTTTCAAAGGTCTTGAAGAAAGCTCTGAGAAAATCTCTAATTTCACTTCAATTTGTTCAGTAAGGACTACCTCTGATGGGTGTGTTCTGAAAAGGAACTTGGAGTGCTTGTATGACACCTTCAGAACTCTGGGCCACAGGAATTTGCTCTCAACAATGTCATCTCTGTACAACAGTATGCCCTCAGAGGACACACCTAAGACAACATCCTCACCATCTGAATTCTGAAACACACACACACACACAGCCATACAGATGCACATGTGCAGAAATACACACACAAAATTATGAAATACATTGTATACATTGATGCTACATTGTAATACTCATCCAAACTGCTTCAAGAACCACATTGAACCACACACACACACACACACACACACACACACACACACACACACACACACACACACACACCTTGGCAGGATGACGATCTATTCCATACATAGGGAGTTCACAGACTTTCTGCAGGAATAAGAGATCAGCTTGAGCAGATGACATAGAGCTATAAACAGAAAAATCGAGTATATTAATACTGTGAAGAGCTCAGACATATTTACACAGAAACATACAATTCTTAACCATATCTCAAGTTGTCATATTGATTCGTACAGTGGTTTATATGTTGAATTGAACATGTAGTGTGTGATCCTATACGACTGATGAGCAGGTGTAATTGCCATAGGCTATCTAAATAATAAATAATAAATAATAATAATAATAATAATAATAAATCTTGAATAAATGTGGTCAGACATGTACCCATAGGTGTGATGTAGCTCCTTCATTCTCTTCAGCAACACTTCATTCTGATTGGGTGCCAGGTACAGGCTGTTGGTGTATGTGTTCCCATGAAGGTCTGGGTCATACTGGCCAAACTCTGATTGGAGGACATATGAGCCCAGTGCAATCAGAGTCGCTGATTGGCATGGCAACCGACTGGTTAAAAGATCCCGCCGAAGCTGCAGACACATCAAGTATCTGAGGAAAGGAAACAATACATTTACCAAGTTAAGCGTGTGTGTGTGTGTGTGTGTGTGTGTGTGTGTGTGTGTGTGTGTATGTGTGCCTGCCTGCGTGCGTGCGTGTGTGTGTGTCTGTCTGAGTACTGTATGTGTGCCTGAATAACTTTTTAACTAACTGAATTACTATTTTGATTCTAACATATTTTGATGGTACTACAAACAAGACAGTGCTACTTCTCTTATATTAACTAAGAGTCCTTGAATTATGATACTAATATTACCTGGTTAGGTCTTCACATAGCTGAGCTGGATTTGGAGGGTAGAACTTCACACTGAAAACAAACTGGGGCTGTATCCCTACACACACATAGACACAAACACACAGACAGAGATGAGTTTGGAGAAAAGGAGAAATGCACACATACTGTACATGCAAAAACACATGTGTGCACACACACTTACATATCTGTGTTTGTGGAGATTTAGTGTAGGTACCACACTCACCTTTCAACTGCTTGTTGATTTGTTTGGAAACATCTAGCCATGTCTGTGTAGAAATAGAATATTGTGTAAAAATGGTATTCAACCTTTTGTCATCTTGTATGTAGGCTACTTTATCCATATCCATAAAACATACATTTCTTGCTCTCTCTCTCTCTCTGTCACACACACACACACACACACACACACACACACACACACACACACACACACACACACACACACACACACACACACACACACACACACACACACACACACACACACACACACAAACACACACACACACAGACACACACACACACTAACATACCTTTGCACCCAGAGAGTCAAAGATGGCCAGGCCAAAATAATCTCTCTCAAGTAAGTTGAGGTGCTCACATACTTGATCAAAAAGCTCCTTGCCAGTAGCATTACTCTAAAAAATAAATCAAGCAAAATCAGTTATGTGTGCTTAATGCAGTGGATAAATATGGATGTGTCTGGGTGTATTTGACTGTGTTTTACCGGAAGGTTCCACTCCCTCACACTGCGGTCCAGGAGGATCACTCTGCAAAGCATCTTAGAGAGGGAAGGTAGGTCATACACACCCAATCATAATAATCTGCACCTAAGGAAAAATACATACATAATAGATAGTGTAGTACATGGTTTTACATTTGTTTAATCAACTATGATTAAAACGTGATACATTAAGACATTTATGTCTGATCAAAGTTAACTGGAAAGCTCTTTTTAGCATAATACATGTAACAACATGTGCTCTAATAGGGGCATAGTCCACTTTTAAGGTATTATTTTCTCTGATTCTAACCAGAAAGTAAAATGCTAACCTACACTTAGACCTACACGTAGCTTTTTAAAGCACTAATAAATGTATATTTATGTTTATTTATGTTTTGCCATATCCCCTAAATTCTTTGCATAATTTGTGTTGCATTGCAAAAAAAAAAATGTCAATGTACAGTTCGAGATTAAGTATGTATGTTCCATGTATCCATGTATGTTCTTTTTGTCCTTTTGGTCTCATTTTCCAAACTAATAAGCAGTTGTTCATAGTTGTTCATAGAGCCTTCTGCCCCCCAACTTTGGGCCATGAGAGACAATGTGTGTGCGAGAGATAAAGACGTCACTCAGCTCAGCTGCTCTCCCCCTCTACATAATTACTGTAGAGTTGGGTCACACTGTGAAGGACCACAGAACTACATAGTGCCACATAGTGACTGTATTCCATCAAAATGAATTTGAAGATGATACCAAAAATAGTTTACTATAAAACATACCTCAACAAAGAGTGGCAAATTGTTGAATATTGTTGCTTAAATAGTCACTTTCCTGAGCATTTGTGTTCCTAATGGTGTTTTCATGGTGGAGTTATACTGTATTGAGGGGGGTGAATCTGAATCATGGAAGGCTTTTTTCCGTTGATCTTTTCTGAAACAAGCTTTGCTTTAAATGATGCTGATCATGGTGTGTTTTACATCTCACTAAATTGCTTTTGGTATCACATTGATATTTATATAATGGGGTAGGATGAGCCAGTGGGTAAGTTTCCCCACCACTTGTGGCCATTTCTGAGACGTGACCCTAAATTTTGTTTGTATTCTGTATTTACATCTTGCTGTGGAAGAAAGAACTGTGTGAATGAAGTGGTAAGCATATTGTTTTTTTACGAAAAACTTGTTTGCCTGTCAAAGTTTTTTGACATTTCAAGCATAATCAAGTAATGTATCTCAGTTTAAAAAGTTACTTCAGATATGTTGATGAACTGGCAGTGTATAAAAACATTTGAGTGAATTTGACTGAACTTTTCCCAAAATGGTGGCTGTGGGGCCAAATGAGCGGCGGCCACTGGGGTAAGTTCAACCAGTGGTTCATCTTACCCTCTAATGTTTACATGAAGTTAAGTCAAATATTTGGTTTTTAAATAAGTTTTGCATCCTAACAATAGAGAACTATTATTTTAGATGTAGCACAACAGCTGTCATGCCACGTAGTTACAGAAAAATATGATAGGGGCTCCATGGCCATGTGCTTGTAGCCCTAGTTTTGGGTTAACTCCATGTGGATGACGTAGATGCATCACTACTGTTTTGCCATGTTGAATAGCATTTTCCATACATACGTGACATGTTAGTGTTTATGTCTTTGGCAGCAAAGTTTGCAATTACATGGCTATTTAGACCCTTATGTGACATGTTGTTTTATGGGGTAAAACGTTTGCTATTAGGCCATACAGTTGAGAGTCAGTTGAGAGTCTACACTGAAAGTAAAAAACAAATAATCTGTCGATGTAAAAAAGAAATAGAGTTTATTTCAATGTAAGACCTCTATGTCTTTTATTGTCTATTTGAGAGAGGCACACTGCAAAGGTTTTAATTGATGTTTTAATTGATGGCACACATCCTGAGCTTGTGTTGCATGCATTAGTTTCCCTTGGTCATAGGGTACTGCTCATCTTAACCCACTCTCCCCTAATTTCTAATATAGCCTGCAATATTTCTACAATAGTAAGAACCTGAAAAAAACCCACAAAACATTGTCAAGTATTTTTAAGCTAATTGAAGTGTGAGACGTGATATTATGTCATTCTGAAACTAAAAATGAACCTAAGATAAGAATGGGTGTGGTTTGGCGGGCTTGTTTGCTGCCTGTTTCTCATAAAACTTCAACATTTAAAACAAAACAAACAAATAAATATAAAAATCAAGAACAACAAAAATCTCTCTCTTGAAAAAACAAAGACATGTTTGGACACAATTGACATATTTACACATCTGCAGAGACAAATAATACACAATGATACACATTGTCTCTCAGACTCAAATCTAGACACTGACCCTCCTAGCAACCACTGACCCTGGCAAAGCTTTTCCACTGGTTATAAATATAGTAGTATACTCACCTGTGTGAGAAAGGACATGGGACCACCGCTACCCTGCATCTTCTCCTTAATCCCATGGAGTATGAGAGTGTAGATGTGTGTGCCTGAAGTACAGTTGGATCTGAGGGGAGGGGACAGAACCCACAGTCACAGACGTAAGCACACTCACACACACACATGAACGGCACACACATGAAGGAAACATGCACACACAAACACAGACAGAACCATGAAAATGAACATGACACTGAAATGTCAGTACAACCTGAACCTTGTTAATGAAATGTGAAGGACCTCTAAAGTGTACATAAAGATATATTTTAAGCATAATCCCAGCCTTCACCCACTAATGGGAATCCCATGGGGCAGACCATTTTCTTATCATATATGTTGCAGCAGAAAAACACCCTCTCTGAGCAGAAAGATAAAACTCTGACATTACCCACCCACCAACCAGTGTGGTCCTAGTGTGTGCTTGCAACAAGGTACTGAAAACCTCCTGATCATGGGTCCCGCTTCACAGGAATACTTTTATAAGTACCTACCCTGAAAGTCTATTTGAAAGACAAATGTTATGTTATGTTATGTATGTAATTTACATTTGTATGTAAATTATGTTATGTTATAATTTAACTGCACAAAAAGTCAAGTCTATAAAGGATTGTCAATGTGAACACAATCTTTTTGAAACAATACATACGTAAACTACAACAAGGAAATAGAGTGTATCAGCAAAACATATAGTATAATCACTAACACGTGTAACACCTCAGATGTTTCATGTGTGGATGTTTAAACAACAGTGCTATTCCACCAGAGGGAGCAAGAGAGTCTTGACTGGTCGATTAAAAAATAAGCATGAACAAAAACAGACACTACCCATTTGAAAACACATGCCATCAACAGCATACTCTTTGGTTATGTGTTTGCAATGGAAGTGTGATATTAGAGAAGAAAAAAGAGGGATGAGTTGAAGGAGAGAAAAGAAGAACAATAACCTGCATTTTAGGTATGATGCTAATTTATGCATTTACAAAAATCTCCAATGGAATGATGACAAATAAACATCTATTCATGGTATTTATGGACATTTTATTCATTTCACCAATCAACACACTTTAGCTTAAGTTCTCTAAACATGTAAAATCAGGGTTAAAACTGAGTCACAAATATTGATGTTTCTGTCCCACAGTAGCAAGAACATCTTAATCGTGTTTTTGATTTAGTTGTGCAGAATCATGAAACGGTCATACACCAAGATGATTACCTGTCCAGCAATTGTTACTTTCCACTTCATGTGGTCATGTGAATGTTAATAGAATTTTAACACGGACATCCTGAGGTTCCATAGATAAAAGGGATTTATTTAATCTCGGTATGTTAGTATGTTAAGGCTGCACATATGAAAAATAGAATTTCCCATAGGGAATCAATAAAGTACATCCAATCTAGTCCAAAACAAAAGAACGAAATATGTCATTAACACACATGTAACAACTCTGATGAATGTAATGATGAAGCATATACTGTACAAGTTACCTTGGTACATGATACTGATACATATTACCAGTTAAATCACAAGAAACACATCATAATGTACAAATTTGTCACCAATGCAACTAGTGGTCAAATTTGTCAATCCAACCTGTGATCAAACAAGACAAAAATCCTCCTGAATTGCTCCTAAGAGCCCTGTGCATGGAAAGTGAGAATGATCTCATTAACCCTATTGTGAATCAACCCTTCCGGCTTGCACACGCCACTCTCTGGCTAAGAGCCACCCTTCCATTGGCTGACTCCAGCTGATAAAGGCTCTGTCTGCCTCTCTTGCTCCCCATCACGCTGCTGAGTCTGCCTCTTGGAGTGAAAGTGTGAGATAGGGACTGACGACAGAGCGGAGGACGGTCCAGTGCTTGACAGTGTAAGTACCCTCCATCCTCACCTTACCTAATCCTCCTGAGGTGGGCAGGCACTTACTCTTAGTGTATCTCTGTGTGTCAATTTATTTGCTCTGTTTTTAGGCTATTTGGTTGTGACAAGGGAGATCTCCTGAATAATTATTGTGGAAGATAGAGTGTGTCTGTGTATAACCTTAGAAAGATACAGTGTACTAACATGACTCGGTGTGCCTGTGTGTGTGTGGGGGGGGGGGGGGTGGAGAGAGATAGGTAGCACTTGTTGAATGATGAGCTTATTAGCCATGTTCAGCGTCCACAGAAAACGCACATGAGCGCGAGCCAGAAAGAAGGTCATTGTACCTGTGTTTGGCGCTAGAAACGAATTGGTAATGTCATGACTGGATGTGGGAGGTTGCGTTTTATTTATTTGTTCAGGAGCAACTAAACATTATAATATTAGGCAACAACAAATATTATATAAATATCATTTTATAATTACTCTCTCGACAATTAGGGAGAATTCCAAGGCAAGTCGTAAAACCAACATAGACGGTTCGAAAAAGATCTTAGGTATACATTATACGATCTTTGGACTACAGTATAAAGGTATGGGCTATAGGTAGTGAAGTGATTGGGGTAAAGAAAAAAAAAACATTTAACACTGAACTATTTCACCCATAGCTGAAATTTTCCAAAGTTCGCCACAGTAATTTCTCCTCACCAAGCAATTTACTTTTAATCCGAGACTTAAATGGAAAAGTCACCTGCATACCTCGCCAATATGTCTGTAGTCCCCGTTTCATATCAGCCATAGTTTCAAACCTGATAGCATTCAACACATGCACTGTTTCGGGGAGCAGTTGTGAAGTTTATCTGAACGACAGTTTTAATCAGGTTATTGTAACCCCAAGACGGCTTTCGGTCACTACACCGTGTCTAACGAAATTGCCACTTGGTCTGTAGCACAGATTACTCGACATAATACATAACCTGAACAGAAGTGTTACCGTTTGGCGCTGGTTACAGCTGTGGGATCCATATCACAATCTGCAAGGCGGTGGAACATCTGCTTTTTGTGCTTTTGAACAACTTTATGCAAAGTTCAGAATGTATTAATGCGGTCTTATTCATCGTAAGAGCCTTCCGAGGGCTGTCAGGTGATTTTCTTAACCTATAGGAAAACTCAAAGTAAACAGCCTACTACTAGAATATATCTGACCGATATAATAATAGACTACACCACAGCATCATGTGTTGTAATATTTCAGCACGTTTAGAATGTGATTATTATGGGAGGGGATAGCTGTCGAGTTTTTTCCTTTCGTTTTGGATTGTGCAAAGATTTTGTTGTCTGAACGTATAGGGCTTTGTACACATGCCCAACATGAGGATTCACGGCATGAGGGTGTTTTGAAGCCTAGACCTGGAAGGACCCATCACTCACCTGTATTAGTGTGCATTACATTGGATTAGACGCAGAAAGTGTTTACGCTGGTGAATCCGGGGCAGGGAGAAAGGATTAGAGGCCTTTGTAATCACACTGGCTCAAAGGGGGCATAGGCTGACACACACAGTCTACTCAAAATGTAGACTTATGTATGTATACCCGAAGTAATGATGAGCTGGACATTATAATTCACACCCCATTTGAAACAAAGAGCTCTTTCCAGGTTCGGCAGTAGACTGAACATTACTGTTAGGCCTACCTGAGTAAGCTATAGCCTACCTGAGCTAAAACGTTTAAAAAACATTTAAAAATATTCAGCACGCATGCTGAATGGAGCTGACTGGAATAAGGTAAGATGTTTGTGTCCTTAGCATTGCCATGGATACAAATGTGCATGCGGATTCCACACTAAATGCATAATTTTTTTTTATTTGAAAGCATTCATTGAGTTAATTTCTTACATTATGGAACGTCGCCACCGAAGTCCTGAAACACCTGAAAGCTGTTTTAACCTGTTCCACATGTGTCATTGTGTATTAGCAGTGGAGATGGATGCAACCGAGTTCCGGAGACGTGGGAAAGAGATGGTGGACTTCATTGCAGATTATATGGAGAACATTGAGCAGAGGCAGGTCTACCCAGATGTGGAACCAGGCTACCTTAGGTGTCTGATCCCACAAGAGGCTCCTGAGGACCCCGACACCTATGACGATGTGGTCAAGGACATCGAGAGAGTCATCATGCCTGGGGTAAGAACGGATACCTGTTGAATCATGTTGAAAAACGAGAACATCCATACGGCAGGTCACATTTCAGCATTTGAGTTGCTGGTGATGACGATGAAAGTCCATATATCTGATAGCTGACCATATCCTTAAAGTAATTTTGCTTTAAATATGCTAGAATGTTAAGCCTATTTGCTGTGGCGAGATCTTAAAGTCACTAAAGACTTTATTTGGTTAGATTTATCCTGTTGGATAAATGATTTATCCAGCTGCTGTGCCCCAGTCTTCTACTACACATGTATCCTAAATGTTCAAAGTTCATAAGGCCTATTGCATAATTAGCTTTTTTATCGTGAAATATCTGAACTTCAGAGCCTTTCATTTGACTGCACAATAATACTATCAAACTATCACAGTCATAGACTCTTGACTCATGACCTCCTAATAAATTATTTTCATCCAGTCATAAAGTGTTCCGTTTTATTCCTTTTCATTCCATTTATTCCGTTTGACTGTCTAAAATGAATTTTCCCCCCAACACCTCTTTGTAAGTGATTTAAGATACGTAAGTTAATGAGTGACTCACCCCTGGAAAATCCTGCAAGGAAGGCAGAGCTATAGACTGCCTCAGGCCTCTCTCTCTCTCCCTCTCCCTCTCCCTCCCTCTCTCTCTCTCTCTCTCTCTCTCCCCCCCCTCTGCAATGATTAATTCTATTGGACCCTGCCAAGTCACTAGGTGAAATGTTGTTTGTGTGCATGCAAGCTGCAGCCATAACAGAACAGAAATGGAATTGAACAAAGATGTGAGCAATTATCCTTCAGAAAGAATTATGTCTTTTAGCTGTACATTATCAGTATGTTGTTGTCTTCCATGGCAGAGACAAATTTGCGGAAAATACATTTTGTATTGTTCTCCAGTTTAGTAGATTAATTCATTATTAAGAGATGTGACAACACCAAAAACATAAACAAAGATTTCCATACCACTGTTATTGTAGTGCATGGGCTGCCATGGCACCTCTTTGTACTGGGAAACACCTCGTGAAAAAATAGGTTAATTGAAAATGTTTTGTTCCAGTGTAGAGGCCAATGTTTTGCTAGGTAGAGAGAGTGAGAGAGTACATGACAGGAATCAGATGACAGTAGTTTAGTCAGAGTCAGAACTGTTAAGAGTAAATATATATTTAGTGAAGAGCTCCATGTTTGTAGTAGACTAGTGCTGAGATCTCACCTGATCTGAAGTGTAGGCCACCAGTTTGTAAATGATCTCAGCCTCAGTGCGCTCAGGCTGCTCAGCTAGGATCAGTTGGACCTTCCTGCGCCGAGCGGCAAGTAGGGACACCAGATCATTTGGAGATCATTTCCAAACTGGTGGCCTACACTCTGTTTAATCCTAGTGTTTCTTTTTTTCATTTTCATACTGCACATTTTCTGTGACTTTATACTGAGGAAAATCCTTCTGCCTCATAGGTAACCCACTGGCACAGTCCATATTTTTACGCTTACTTCCCCACAGCCAGCTCATATCCGGCAATGCTGGCTGACATGCTGTCTGGCGCTATTGGCTGCATCGGCTTTTCCTGGGTATGACAAATACGTCTTTGTTTCTTTGTGGTTGGTGCATTTTTTATCTGCCATTTGTGCTGTTAAATAGTCATAGAGTGGCAAAAATACTGAAATAGCTGTCATGTACACTTGCAATTACATGAACACAGTGTTTGAATTTAGACACATACACACACAAAGTAGATACATGCTTACACACAAACAGCTTAGAGTGCAGACTACCTAGAAAGTCAAAGTCAAGTCAAGTCAAATGTATTTATGAATCACATTTAAAAACAACTCACGTTGACATTGCTGTACAACCAGAGTAAGCAAACACAACAAAATATAGAATCAAATACTGAGAAAGCTGCTATCGGAATATCAGTGAGTTAAGCGTGTGGCCATTTTTATTCTCTAGGCTGCCAGTCCAGCCTGCACTGAATTGGAGACAGTGATGCTGGATTGGCTGGGGAAGATGCTGAACCTGCCGGAGGACTTCATAGCTGGCACCACTGGAAAGGGGGGCGGAGTCATACAGGTGAGCTGAACCATTAACATTTACCAGTCAAAGTGAGACGCTGATGGATGTGTTCAATTTATTGATTTAATAATCATGTACGGTAACAGGGCCAGAGAGATTCACGGCACATTCACACTCAAATTTAAGCTAAGGTAAACACTTGATCTCAGATTACGCTATTGATGGCACCATAAACATCTAACTGGGTTCTACACCGATATTACATCAGATAGCGTAACTGACAAGACGATTGCTCATGGATTGATGGGCTACTGCTCTACAAAATGAAAGGAACATTTCAGTGATTCCACAGTGGTTGTGTTGCTGCTCATTATATTCAGGTTTTTGTTTGTTGTCTCCATGCACTTGAAATAACATGACAGGTTTTTGTGTGGATAATGACAGTGAAACAAATCACTGAAGTCTGAAAGCTGGTCCAGTGATTTTTCTTTTGTTTGGCAGAATGATATCCTTCCCTTGCTTCAAACATGCAGCCAACAATAGAGAGATTGGGAAAAACAAACAAGTAATGTAATTCGTTGTATAGCCACAGTTTGTCATTGATTGCTACCCTCTAGCGTCACCATGCCTGGAAAAATGGCAGGAAATTGCCTTTTAACCTGTCGATCAAAAGCAAATGGTGGCGGAGCATATCGTGACAAGGGCAGTTTCCCATTCATTATTGGCCAGTGAACACCGCCATGCAGCTGTGGTGTGATGATGACAGATCAGTTTATTCCTCTTCAGCGTGGCCTCTGCCTCTCCTCCTCCTCCTCCTCCTCTGTGTACTACATGTCTGCCTCACTTACCGAGGGTCCTTGCCATGGCAACAAATGACACTAGCTTGCAAGACTAATGAGCCCCCTTTTGTCATTTTGAAGCCTTTGCTTATTATAGAGCAAAGCTTGTTTGAATAAATTAAAAGGTGAGACAAACAAAACTGAAGGGGATTTTATTGACATTTGACAACATGTATTTGAAACATAAATTGAAGATGAGATGGCTATGAAAGAATATACAGAAGGTGTAACACGTACAGATGTGCCCCTCTGTCACAACCCCCACCCCCAAACAAAAGTGTTTGCGCTAATACACCTGCCATTGAAACTGACTTGATTGTTTCTGGTGTAACGTTTTGTGAAGCTACAAAGAAATGATTAGATGATGAATGATCCAGGCACTGGGCTCTGTAAAGCGCCTTGAGACCATTTCATGTTTTCACATTTTGGCGCAATATAAATAAAATTGAATTGAATTGAATTGAATTGAATTGAATTGAATTGAATTGAATTGAATTAGCCACAAATATTCTCAGAAACAGAACAGAACTGTACATTTAAATCTTGACGTACATGCTTTAATGACTAACCTTCTAATATTCTCCGTGTGAATTCAGGGCAGTGCCAGTGAAGCCACGCTGGTGGCCCTACTTGCCGCTCGGCGCAGGAAGGTCCAACTGATCCTAGCTGATCAGCCTGAGCGCACTGAGGCTGAGATTATCTCCAAACTGGTGGCCTACACTTCAGATCAGGTGAGATCTCAGCACTAGTCTACTACAAACATAGAGCTCTTCACAAAACATATATTTACTCTAAACAGTTCTGACTGTAATGCATGGTTGCATGAAAGATAACCTGCTAAATTAATTAATGTAGTTAAGAGGAGTTTAGAGGGCAAGTACACATCCAAATATACCAGAATGGAAATTAATATCAGTATTGTTTTTTGGAGGGACATTTAATTGACACCCACTCACACTGTGCTGTTCAATGCACAATAAAACCTTTTGCTTCATCTATCTGTTGTGGAATAACTCTGTACTCACATGACGACAAAATCCATCAAACCAAAAAACATCAGCTGGAGTAGAAGGCTGTGAACAGCCTTGCAACCAGTTACACCTGTAACCCGTCTATATCATTCTGTGTAGGTGCACCAAACGGACCAAAATGATCTTTCAGTCTTTTCCTTTCTGTTGTTTAAGCCTTTCCGTACTCTAACACTGGTGTATTGACCATGACGTGGTTTTCTCATGCAGGCGCACTCCTCTGTCGAGCGAGCTGGTCTAATTGGAGGCATGAGGATGCGTAAGGTTCCTACTGATGAAAAATTTGCAATTGGGGGAGAGGCTTTGAGAAGGATCATTGAAGAGGACAAGAAGGCTGGCCTTATACCCTCCTTTGTGAGTGAGCAAGAGTTCTCATTAGCTGCCGATGGCTCTTGATAGTCAAGATCACTACTTTGCATGTTTTCGTTTGGGGGGGGGGGACTGCTCATTTCCTGATTTAGGTGAGTGTCCAATTCTGTTGCTTCTATATTCAGTGACTTTTTCCACAAATGTGATCGTAAACCAAGCAACCTTGCCAGTGTTAGAGAGGACTTTGCATGACTGGAGTAAGAGGTCATCCAGACTCTGTTGCTGTGTTTAAGACATAATCACATCACCCTCTACTCTCCCTCTGAAACTGTTGCCTGAGGCCTATCTGACCACTAATATAATAAGTTAAGGCTTTCTCGCCGTCATAAATGAATCATGAAGTCACCATCTAGTCTTAAACCCTGGTGGACAGGCCTGTGTAACTTTGTGTTTGGTACATAAAAACTATTTAAAAATGTGAAATATTTTAGCATATTCACCGAAACAATACTGACATTGCCAGAGTCAAATGAAACCAGGAACCATTCTACAGTACATATGGCATGGAATTATTTTCCTTATTTATTTTTTGCTTCAAAAGACAAAAGCAAATACAAAAACGTTCTGAAATGTTTCACATGCATTAACTCATTTGTTCACTACTCTGTATTTGCAGTTCTGTGCCACACTGGGGACGACTCCATCGTGTGCTTTTGATCACATCACAGAGCTGGGACCTATTTGTGAGCATTACATTTCTGTCATATTACCTGTGTCTGTGGGGTAGCTAATCTACAAAGTATGTCTTTACATAAGTGATACCTAGGAATACATATATACACATCAAATGCCTGGTGAGGTTCTAGGATTAACACTTGGATTCACACCCTCTGGCCCAGGTAATGCAGAGAACATGTGGATGCATATTGATGCCGCCTACGCCGGGAGCTCATTCATCTGTCCAGAATTCAGGCCCCTTCTGGATGGTATTGAGGTAACAACAGCAGCACATCACACACATAATGACACGCATAAGACACGCATAAGACACGCATTTTTTTAAATGGTAAAGGTTCCACTAGCAGTGGTGTGTCCAGTGTATAGTTTATGGCCAAACAAATATTTTCTTCCTTTTCCTGCTGAAGTCTTTCAGAGTATTTCATATATATATATACTGTAACTCCTGTATAAAACAAATATATCAAATGTGTTAGACACTGTAAAGGGTAGTTCAGACTGAATAATTAACAAAATGTAATATACGTACATGTATATCTATATAGAACTATTTGCAAAGATGTATATTCCATTGAATCCATCCTCATAAACAAATACAAAGAAAGGCTCAGCATGCTCTGAGGCTTACAGGGGCTGTCTGCACTTGCATGGACAGAGCAGCATTTAAATGTCAGGAGAGGGGTTCACAGGGTGAGTGATGTGTTTAGAAATCTGTGCAAAATTAGACATTCTTAATCTTCCATTGAATTTCAAAGCCTCTCCTGCTCCTGCTGTGCAGTATTGCTAGTGTGATAAGGGTAAAGTAATTTCCTGAGGCACCAGCAGACCTTTAGATAAGTCACAAGCGGAAATATCACTGTTTATTGTCAGCATGAGTTCAAGCAATGGTGGTGAATAGGGCTCATCTGTATAGAGAAAAGACCTAGCCATTATCTTTTACTTGAATTACAGTTGTGTCCAGTAGGCTCCGGAAGTGTCCTGCCTTAGTAACGGTTTCCAGGAAGTGAAGATAGACCCAGCAAAAAGAAAGCCTTCTCATAATGTCTGTGCTGTCCTTTTGTCTTCCACTGTTTTTATTGCAGCAGATGGAGAGGATATTTGAAAAGCAGAACAGCAAACAGATGAAAAGCAGATATGCCGGTGTGAACCGGGATTATTAAACTGAAGAACTATGCACACGTGTATGCAAAAAAAAGCAGAAGAATTAACATTGACATTGCTAAAATGTCAAATGTTATCATGAAATAATAATAATAATAATTCAATTTTGTATAGCCAAAGTATTGTAGGCCAAGCAAGACAAGACAACAGTAAAATATAAGAAAAAGGGTCGGACAAAATAGACAAACAGAAATTTATATAAAAAAAGAAAAGTAGCAACTAAGTCTATTAGTGGAGGGGAGGGAGCAGGGGATGGTCAGGTGAAGGCGAGGTTGAACAGGTGAGTTTTGAGGGAGTGTTTAAATAGTTCTATGTTGGGAGCCAGGCGGATGGGGAGAGGGAGGTCGTTCCAGAGGGAGGGTGCAGCAGCAGAAAAGGCCCTGTCACCCCAGGTCCGGCGCTTAGTCCTGATGGTTTTGAGAGTGTTTGCGCCGGCGGACCTGAGGCAACGGGTAGGGGCGTGGAGGGGGAGGAGGTCAGAGAGGTAGGAAGGGGCCAGGTTATTGAGGGCTTTGAAGGTGATGAGTAGTATTTTAAAGTTGATCCTGTGTTTGACCGGGAGCCAGTGGAGGTTTCGGAGGACCGGGGTGATGTGTTCATAGCGGTGGGTGGAGGTGAGCAGGCGAGCGGCAGAGTTTTGGACATATTGAAGTTTATTGAGGACAGTGTTTGGGGAGCCATATTGAATGCTGTTACAGTAATCCAGTCTGGAGGTTATGAGGGCATGAATCAGAGTTTGGGTGGTGGCGAAGGACAGAGAGGGCCGGAGGCGTGCAATGTTCTTGAGGTGGAAGAAGGCGGTTTTGGTGACGTGGTTGGCGTGGGGTAAGAAAGAGAGGGTGGGATTTAAGATGATACCAAGGTTACGGACCTGGGTGGAGGGGGTGATGGTGGAGCCGTCAATGTTGAGGGAGAAAGTCTGGGCTGAGTGGGTGAGGTGTTTTGGGCCGATAATGAGTATTTCAGATTTATTGCAGTTGAGTTTGAGAAAATTTTGTTGCATCCAAGATTTAATATCAGCAAGGCAGATGGTGAGAGTGGAGTGAGTGGCTGAGGTGATGGTCTTAGATGAGAGGTAGAGTTGGGTGTCGTCAGCGTAGCTATGGAAGTCGAGGCCGTGGCGACGGATGATTTGTCTAAGGGGAAGGTTGTAAATGATGAAGAGGAGGGGACCAAGCACGGAACCTTGGGGAACACCGTGGGTGACTGGGGAGGTGGAGGATTTACAGTGGTTTATGGAAATGAATTGATGTCGGCCTCATGACAAAACAGTGGTATTTCTGCCCATGAATTAGACTGTGATGCACTTGGTACAACCCATACATACTTTTCTGAAAGCGCGACCTGCTCTATTTTCTCTTATTATATTATTTTACACAATGTCTGTCATTAAATGTGGGTAGATGCTCATGACCTACAGTTAAGCAATTAGATGATGAGAAGTGAAGCCATAGAATGCCTCCAGCTGCATCAATATCACAGCCTCCCATTACCCATTTAATGGAAATATGGGTATAATAAATATAAATATGGTTTGTGTACCTTACTACTAGTCATTTTTGTTCCCTTTCAGTTTGCAGACTCGTTCAATTTCAACCCTCACAAATGGCTTTTGGTCAACTTTGACTGCTCTACAATGTGGTGAGCAAACAACATTTTCTTTCTCTCTGATGTTATAATTGATGAAATGGATGTATGAAATATAAAATCAGAATCTCATTAGTCTTATAAACTCATACACAGCATGCAGCTGTACTACACTTACTACCCTAGCCATGTGCCTGACTTTGATTTGAGTTGTGACTTTGTATTGTAACTTGCAAGAAAAATAAATATTCTAATTAATGATTACAATTGAACAAGTTGACAACGTGACAGACAAAATGCCAAAAGTATTTAACCCCCTGAAAATCATTTCCTACTTTTGCAATTACAAAAGTTACTTCCACATATTTTCCCAATCAAATTGTGATTTTTCAATATGCTCTAGTATATTTCCAAAGGCAAAAAAACATTATTTGTCTACTAACATTACAAATAAATAAATTAAAAGTATACTGCTTGCATGAGTGCTGTTGAGTTCCAAATTTAGACAGATGACAAATTACTACCTAAAGTAAAAATCTCCTTCTGCATAAAAAAGTGACCTTGGAGTGTGTTTCCCAAAAGCATAGGTGCTACCTACACAGTAGTTTGAACTATCGAGGTAACTACGTAACTTACATAGTATGAACTGTCGTTAAGTGATGCAGGTGTTTCCCAAAACCATAGTTCAACCGAACATTCGCAAACACATAAAAACATAGTAACAGAGGATTACAAAGATGAATACGCACAGTAAAGAATTACTTAATGCAGGAATTGAACCACTACCAATGAAGATTAACCTACTGAGCCACAGATCTGACAAGGACTTTGTGTTCATTTGTAAATACCACAATAGACAAACGCTCAATGTAAATATGTAAAGACCTATAAAAGTTAATTCAACGGTGACAGAAATTTTCCAAGGTAAGCCTACGTAAACAAATTAATTTGCTAGGTGACCTAGAAATTCGGAAAATTATTCATAGATGAAATTGAGGTATATCCAAAAGTATCTGTGATTTATCCCTCATTAAAACGTGCCAGTCCATGTGCTACACTGCGTCATTAACCAAGTACGTTTGAACTACTAACAAACATGATTTTAACTTACGTAGTACGATTTTTGCACAACAGTCCTGTGAAACAGTCGCAGGTCCAATGTTAGTTTAACAATTCATCATACCATGTTAGTTCAGTACTCACCACTGGTCACATGTAATAATTCGGAAACCATATCAAGCCATGTGTTATCAAATCACTTCTTCGCTTCTGGGCACCAGTATTTGTGCTCTCCATCCCACTCTTTTACAGGCAATACCATAATATTATGTTCCCTTGCTCATCTAAAGGGTGAAGAGGAGATCAGACCTGATCGGGGCCTTCAAAATGGATCCTGTCTACCTTAAACATGATCATCAAGAATCAGGTAATACATGTATGATCTTCACAATAACTGGCAAAACCTTTTACATGACTAATTCACCATGAATCATTTTTATAACTAATCCACCACAATTTATATACAAAAGGTGCGCAGTGAAGAGTTTAAGTTTGTATTCTAACTTTAGGTTTACCTATATAATAGGGAGCACTTCCCCCCTAATGCTCATATTAAAGATGGAGTCTACGATTCTGGCGAAAGGCTGTTGATATTTGAACTCAACAGCCAATGAAATTACACCCCTCCCCTCTGTGCCTCTGAGACAACTTGTTGATTGGCTGGAATTGTCCGACACACTATGTTAAGTTCCCCATTTACAGCGCCAGGACTGTGTACGAAGACCAGAGTTTTTTTTAGCGCACACATTGAACAGGCCAGCCAGCCAGAGGTCCGTGAGGAGCAATTCCCTGAATTTGACAAAAGGATTATTGGATCAGAATTGCGGACTTCTCCTTTAATTACCCTAGTCCAAAGCTTACACATAATCAATGATGGTGCGTCATGAGTCTAGCTGACTGGAGTGAGCTCCAAATGATTTGATAGCTGGTAAAAGCATGTGCTTCTGGCCTCCTGTGGAGAGTCCATATGTGCAATTACTTTTGTGCCCACGTCATAACCAAGAATCTATCCGCTTAGTCACCTGAAAGCCAACTCCCCCCCCCCCCCCCCCCAGTGGTGATAAAGATCAAATAAACACTGACCAGAGCAAGAACCCAAATACAATACATTGGGTGTGTGTGTGTGTGTGTGTGTGTGTGTCTGTGTGTGTGTGTGTGTGTGTGTGTGTGTGTGTGTGTGTGTGTGTGTGTGTGTGTGTGTGTGTGTGTGTGTGTGTGTGTGTGTGTGTGTGTGTGTGTGACAAGCAAGAGAGAAGAAGCAAATAGTTGGCAAAGATCTTTCTGGTGTCAGCAATGCACTGCTACCACCAAGAAAGACTGTGAGGATTTTGCCTCTCAGCTTGTCAGCTTGGAATTACCTGGAATGTAGCGAGAGAAGCACCTGCTTGTACCTGTAGTTGATCTCCTCCTCCATCCCTGCTCATCCCTCTGCCGCTGTGGCTCCTGAATGAGATGCAGATAAAAGCAGCGCCTCTGTAGCGGCCAGCCTGCAGCTGTGCCTGCTGCCTCACCATAATTGCGCTGACAGGAAGACAAAAGACGTAGCCTCTTCCCTCCCACGACCTGCCAGGCAGCTGACCCTTACTGAGCTCTCAGAGACAAAGCCAGTGTATATTCTTGTAGAGTGAGAAAGAGAGAGAGAGAGAGCAAACAAAACAGGCAAATGAGATTAGAGGTTATTGCCTGGGCTGGAGAGCAGAGGGTTCTCTCTGTTTAGCTGCAGTGCACAGACATCAGTCAATCTGTGGTTTGTGTACAGTACAAGAACATAGCCTATGCAACCACTTAACCATAACCTCCTAAACAGGCGGTTTTTCATACAATTATGGCCTTTGTTGTATGAAAGAATTATTACAGTGAGTGACACAATAATTATATCAAATAAATTAGCTGGTTATTTTTTGCTGTTGTTGATACATGAAGTATTGATTGAAATGTCTGATACATACTATTTAAAATAATGAATTAATAGTCCATTATCAGCTTTGACAAGGCATGATTTATTTCTGTTCTTCTGTTTCTTTCAGGACTGGTCACAGATTACAGAGTAAGTGACAGAATCTCTAGTATTTATGTTTAAACTCTTATGTTTTTTTTTGCTTCCACCAAAATGAGTTACATTCACAGCATGGAAATTTATATTTGAATTAAAAATGTACACAGCAATCTGAAACCTTTCACATTCAGTAACGCTGTCAATTCATGACACATTGTGCAGTTTTGTTTATTTTCAAGAAAGGGGCATTTCATATAAATATATGTGTATCTATTTTGGGTTAAGACGTCTGTAGTTGTGGGTGCAACGTTTGTGAATGTGTGTTTGTGCGCGTGTTCTGATAAAGTAGCCAGACATGTCATTTCTAATAGTGTCTCTCTGATCCCTGCAGCACTGGCAGATTCCACTGGGCCGACGCTTTCGCTCTCTGAAAATGTGGTTTGTCTTCCGCATGTATGGAGTCAAAGGCCTGCAGGACTACATCCGTCAGGTAACAGCCATTCACTGGCTCTTGTCAATCAAATTTGCCAGGCTGTCTCTATGCTAAATTAGGCTCTAGTGCGAGGATGCCAGTCATTAGGCCTTGGTCTGTTTCACTCTATATGTGCACTCAAGCGCTCAATGTGTGCAGCGACTTGCCCATCAACACAGAAATGGCTGGTCAACACACACTTTTACAGTTCTCTGTTTATTCTTATTTTGTGCTATTTCTGATCTCAGGCTTGATAAACAAACAAACAACAAATAAACAACAAACAAACAAGGCTGACTTCAGTCAGTTTTTTATTGCACAAAACACCAGTTGTATCACACCTACACATATTAGGCTAGCGTCTGCTTGCCTAGCTTACTTGGGACATGTGCGTGGAACAGCAGGAAACATTTCTGAACCAGTGGTTAGAATGAATTAATCTAATACAGTAACACCTGAATCAACTAAACCTTATTCCAAATAGTAACCAAACGAACAGAAGCTACTGAGGCAGTCTCAAATTTATAATCCAGAACTGGGTTTATGCACAGCACTAAAACACCTCCAATCTGAGTCTCCATAAACAGGGTAATCATTAGACCAGTTGTCTAATCAGCTTGTCCTTGAGATATGTAGTAATTAGCAGTACAATGAGTCTTTGTGATTCAGTATGATGGAAAGCCCAGATCCCCAGCTTTGACCTTTTAAATTTGACAGATTGTTGATAGCTGAAACTTAACATGAAGTAGGGAGTATGTCCTTGAGAAGTGTAGTAATTAGCAGTAGCAGCAATACCACATCTTGTCCTAAGTCTAAAGAAATGACAAGCCTTTCCACTGGATAGAAAGGCCAGCATGTAACAATCTGTATTTCATTTCATCATTTCTAAAAGGAATTGCTAATAACATGATGATAAATCCAGAGTTTAAGATGAAACCATAGCATTACATCCCTCTGTGCAAGCACCCCTCCTGTGTTCTTGAATCACTCCTTATTAAAAACCACAGCTCTTTGTCAACCTCAGTCTTGAGGGGATAAGAAAAAGGAAGTGGTCAGTTATTCACAAATTCAGTTATCTGCTAATGATGAAATGTGAAAATGTTTGCCATTAGCTGAATAGAAATGTATGAATCAGTACATTGAGCTGGCATTTTTAGAACTTGGATGTGAAGGATAATACTGCCCCCCAATGGCTGCATGATGAACTGTTCTGTTAGAAATGGTCTGTTAGATAATGTTACATTCGATTTGGCAGTCAAAGCAGCACTACGTAGAATTGATTAAAATAGGTAAAAAAAAAAAAAATCCCATATAATCAAATTCATTATGATGTCTTAAGGCTTCAGATATAGTCATCCAGAGGGTTTTTTGTCACTATACAGTTTTGACAGGAACTTGAACTTGGCCATTGTAAGGATTATTTGTGGCACATTACATTTACATTTACATTTAGTCATTTAGCAGACGCTTTTGTCCAAAGCGACGTACAAGGGAGAGAATATTCAAGCTACGAGCAATAGAACCTGGTGTAACAATAAATAAATACTACTTTACATTAGAAATATAACAAAATTAAATAAAAAGAAAGAAAGAGTGCAGAAGTGTAACTGCTGTAATTGCAAGTTACGCACTAGTCGAAGTGCCAGTTAGGACGGGAAGTGCTCTCTGAAGAGTTGGGTCTTCAAAAGCTTCTTAAAGGTAGAGAGGGACGCCCCTGCTCTGGTAGTCCTGGGCAGCTCATTCCACCAACGTGGAACTACAAATGAGAATAGTCTGGACTGCCGTGCTTGCACAGACGGCAGTGCCAAACGACGCTCACTAGAAGAGCGCAGCATCCTGGGTGTAACATTTGCCCTTACAAGAGCATTTAGGTAGGTGGGAGCAGAACCATCAAGCACTCTGTAGGCAAGCATAAGTGACTTGAACTTAATGCGAGCAGCTACAGGCAGCCAGTGGAGGTCAATGAGTAGCGGGGTGACGTGTGCCCTCTTCGGTTGGTTGAACACCAGACGCGCCGCCGCGTTCTGGATCATTTGTAGTGGTTTCACCACGCAAGCCGGCAGGCCCGTTAGGAGGGCGTTGCAGTAATCAAGGCGTGAATTCACCAAGGTTTGCACCAGCAGCTGGGTGGCATACTGGGTTAGGTACGGCCTGATTTTGCGGATGTTGAATAGCGCAAAGCGGCAGGACCTAGAGACAGAGGCAATGTGGTCCGTGAAAGTCAGTTGGTCATCAATAATGACCCCGAGGTTTCTTGCTGTTTTGGATGGAACAAGAGACAAGGAGTCAATATTGATGCTGATGTTGTGGTGGATGGCCTGTTTGGCTGGAAAGACCATCAGTTCCGTTTTGGCCAGGTTCAGCTGAAGGTGGTGGTTTTTCATCCATGTGGATATATCAGCAAGACAGTCCGAGATCCGCGCTGAGACAGTGGTGTCCTCAGGAGGGAAAGACAGAAACAGTTGAGTATCATCGGCATAGCAATGATAGGAAAAACCATGCGAGCGGATGATAGGGCCCAGCGAAGTGGTGTAAATGGCAAAGAGAAGTGGTCCCATCACCGAGCCTTGGGGCACCCCTGTGGTAAGGTGGTGAGGTACAGACAGCTGACCTTGCCATGACACATTGAACGAGCGCCCAGTGAGGTACGATTCAAACCAGGAGTGCGCCTTGCCAGAAATGCCCATACTTGACAGTATGGACAGAAGGATGCGGTGGTTGACTGTATCAAACGCAGCTGATAAATCAAGCAGGACGAGAGCTGAGGATTGAGCTGCTGCTCTAGCTGTTTTCAAGGCCTCTGTCACAGACAACAGGGCTGTTTCGGTGGAGTGACCACTTTTGAATCCAGACTGGTTTGGATCGAGGAGATTGTTCCTTGCTAGGAACTCTGTGACCTGTTTGGAAGCTGCCCTCTCAATGGTTTTTGATAGGAGCGTGAGAAGTGAGACCGGTCGATAGTTTCCCACCTGAGTGGGATCGAGAGACGGCTTCTTGAGCAGCGGTGTTACCCGAGCCACTTTAAATGAAGAAGGGAATGTTCCAGAATTAAATGAAGCATTAATCACCTGTGTTATTGCCGGTAAGACGGCAGGCGATATGGCTTGAAGGATATTGGATGGGATGGGGTCCAGCGGGCATGTAGTTGGACGGCTACCTGTTAGGATTTTGGAGACCTCACTCTCGCTGAGAGGGGTGAAAGAAGGAAATGATGAGCCATTGACGGTTGCGCCCTTAGGGGGGGGAGACAGTTGGTCGAACTGTTTCCCGATGGCTGCCACTTTCTCTGTGAAAAAGGAAGCAAAGTTATCAGCAGTGCAATGGAAGTCACTTATTAGAGTTATGTAAGGAAACCATTTCCAAACCAATGGCGGAACTCGGAGTGGCTGAAGGTTTCTGCGTGTTCGTCTTTCTGCGCGTTTGCTGAAATATAATATTTATTAAAGGACCCTGTCTTGGTAAATTAATCTGGCACCACTCGATTAGGAACTCAGCCTTAGTGCCTGTGTTTCAAATGTTATTTTGCTACCCTTTAGGTAGGCTGACCTAGGGTAATTTCTTTGGATGCCTACAATCTGACCTCTTACTTTAAAAAAAAAAGATTATAAAAATAGTGCCGCTCATATTGCTGGCTACCAAGTCTACCAAGCTGGCCGTATTTCTAGATTTTGGCAAATTCCACAGACTCAACCTGTTACCAGATCTAGATAATAGCTCAGTGCTGCCACAGGTCTTACCAGCATGGTAGACTGAATCGGTTCAGGAACTCAAGAGTGCTAGGCTGCTGTGCGATCTCATGATAACCATTCGATCCAATGCAGAGGCTGGATGGCAATGCACCGCTGTATAATACAGTTTAACAGTTCTTCTGCAGCGTGTCCAACCCAGGTCACTAGCAGGTTACCTCAAGACTTACATCACTGCTTTTAGGTTTGAAACTAATCCTAGCCAGTCGTTGCGGGAACACCATTAACGAGCAATACTTCTCTTGTTAATTATTTCTTGAGAAACCACAGTGGATCAGAGCATCATAATGTATTTGTCAGGTGCAAGTTACTAATTCAGCTACACATTCAAACTAGCCTAAAGTGAATAATCTAAAGTTACAAATATCTAAGAGAAAACATATGAAACATCCAAACATTCAGAGAGTATGAACATACCTGGTTGTTCAGCGGTTGATGGCTACACACGTAGAGTGCTGGAGTCTTTGGCTACAGATAGTTGACTATCTTCCCCTTAAATACCCAGTTCATTTAGTCCTATATCTGGTATAATAATTCAGACTGAGACCATTCAAATGAACCCAAACATGACAAAGAAATAATCTTACAATGCAATGCAACACTTAGTACCCTTAATTTAACCCTTGTGTGGAAAGGTACAGGGAGGGAACCAGAGACAGCGGGTAAAAGAGAAACCTAGTGGGACAATGCATTTCTGGAATGTTTTTAGAGACATAATCCTTAAACAGCTGACCCACACCTAATTACTAGTAATTACTAGAGTAATTGTAACTAGGCCATCTATGTTTTACAATCCAAAGATTCTCAGCCTGCCACTAATTCTAGATTCTTCTCAAGGTGTTTTTTGTAACCGAAACCAACGTTTTTTAACAGCAGTTCTTTGTTGACCACTCTTTCCTCTTACAGCATGTGCGTTTGGCTAAAGAATTTGAGAACATGGTTCGAAATGATCCCCGCTTTGAGATCAGCGCAGATGTTGTATTGGGCCTTGTCTGCTTCAGATTGAAGGTAACAATGGGATAACACTGCCCTGTCAATAGCTAAGATACACTTTATACGTTAAATTATTGATTTTAAACCAATAAAAGAATTCTGTCAATTTGCCATCATATAAAAAAACCATAGTTCTTCATAATAACTAAGATTGACTACTGAATTCACACTTACAGTACATGTGTGCCATCATATGTATTCTCAGCATTTTAAGTGTTTACATTCTTCAACAGGGATCAAACGAACTAAATGAAACTCTGCTAAAGCGGCTCAACAGTGCCCGCAGGATCCACCTGGTCCCTTGTCAGCTGGCAGGCAACTTTGTGCTCCGTTTTGCCGTCTGTGCCCGCACCACAGAGTCACGGCACGTGAAGGTGGCATGGCACCACATCCGTGAGCTAGCGTCAGAGCTTTTGCTGGAGCAGGGACACTGACCATCAGCTGGCACCAACCAGCACTAAACTAAACACATACTGTCTTACAATACCCTGCCACTCTGCTTTCTCTGTGTGTGTGTGTGTGTGTGTGTGTGTGTTTGTGTGCATTTAGGTGTGAGTCCATGTATTTCAGAAATGATTGCTATTTAAATTAGTATACAATGAGTGTTTGTGGTTCAGGATGATGGAAAGCCCAGATCCCAAGCTTTGACCTCTTATATTTATGGTATTATAAATTTGACAGATTGTTGATAGCTGAAACTTAACATGAAGTAGGGAATATGTCCAAAGCTGAATACTTTGTGTCATTTACATACCAGTGATATCCAGTGTTTTGAGGTTTAGACTGGTATTAGTATATCAGAAAACTCAATCAGATTGGAAGTAATTTTCATGCATTATTTTTTCAAAGTTTAAGGTCTATGCCCACTAGAGAAACCATAAATATAGTAACAACCTTCTAAAAAGCATCTTTTACTTTTTGGAAAAGAGTTACTACACAGCTAATTAACAATATACCAAAGAAAAAATAGAAGAACTATTCAACATTAGTGGTGAAATCTGGCAATGCTTACTTGTTTGGGGGGAGTAAAATGGGACCCAAATGGGACACAAATTGTCTTGTAAATCTGGCATTGTTGTAACCAAATACTGTCAGAACCAAAATATTTAGAAAATATGAAGAAAAAAAAGAACCAATGCCATCTTTCATTTGTCAGTGGTAATGTGTGTGTGTTAAAACAAACCTACATGTGATAACATGAGTGACGGTCTATCGAACCGGGTGAAAATATTTATTTTTAAACACGTATTTGTCTTCATGTTGGTGATATTGCACACTGAATGTCATTTACTGTCTACGTCAAAGTGTCTATATGTGTGTTTGGTGTATAAGAAAGCTGATGTAGGTGCTTAGGATTTTGCAAAGGATGGAAAAGGTTATATTTGTATGTATGTTTTGTTTTGATTGTACCTGGTGTTTAAAGTGAAAGCTTATAAGATATCCATCCAAATGCTATGGATCACACTGCATACATCTGTTAGTGTTTACATAAATGTTTACACAATAAACTTATGATGTAACATTGTTAAAGGTGTGGTCCTTGATGCTGGTGAAAGACTGTTGATAGAGCCATTTTCCAGAGAAAGTTACATGCACTAGTAGTGTAGTGGTATCATACAAGATTCCCATTCTTGTGACCCGGGTTCGATTCCCGGCTAGTGCAGATCTTTAATTAATGCAACTGCAATGTCCACGTCACATTTCCAAAAGGTTCAGCATACATCTTCAAAGGTTCATCCATATACCACGTGGAATTCCTGGAAGAGACAGAGTCAGGAATGTCATGTCGTCAGCATGTTATGATAGAGGTACATTTCTTCCCACGGTTATGAAGGATTCAATGTTCCTGTGTCAAAAATCAGAGCAAAACCATTATTGTTGTCTTGAGCTTTTCAATTGCTGTAATTCTCCCCTACTTGACATTCGGTTTCCTTGCAATTGTTTGGAAAGCCATTTTCCAGAGAAAGTTACATGCACTAGTAGTGTAGTGGTATCATACAAGATTCCCATTCTTGTGACCCGGGTTCGATTCCCGGCTAGTGCAGATCTTTAATTAATGCAACTGCAATGTCTACGTCACATTTCCAAAAGGTTATGTACGCTTCAGCATACATCTTCAAAGGTTCATCCATATACCACGTGGAATTCCTGGAAGAGACAGAGTCAGGAATGTCATGTCGTCAGCATGTTATGATAGAGGTACATTTCTTCCCACGGTTATGAATGATTCAATGTTCCTGTGTCAAAAATCAGAGCAAAACCATTATTGCTGTCTTGAGCTTTTCAATTGCTGTAATTCTCCCCTACTTGACATTCGGTTTCCTTGCAATTGTTTGGAAAGCCATTTTCCAGAGAAAGTTACATGCACTAGTAGTGTAGTGGTATCATACAAGATTCCCATTCTTGTGACCCGGGTTTGATTCCCGGCTAGTGCAGATCTTTAATTAATGCAACTGCAATGTCTACGTCACATTTCCAAAAGGTTCAGCATACATCTTCAAAGGTTCATCCATATACCACGTGGAATTCCTGGAAGAGACAGAGTCAGGAATGTCATTTCGTCAGCATCTTATGATAGAGGTACATTTCTTCCCATGGTTATGAAGGATTCAATGTTCCTGTGTCAAAAATCAGAGAAAAACCATTATTGCTGTCTTGAGCTTTTCAATTGCTGTAATTCTCCCCTACTTGACATACGGTTTCCTTGCAATTGTTTGGAAAGCCATTTTCCAGAGAAAGTTACATGCGCTAGTAGTGTAGTGGTATCATACAAGATTCCCATTCTTGTGACCCGGGTTAGATTCCTGACTAGTGCAGATCTTTAATTAATGCAACTGCAATGTCTACGTCACATTTCCAAAAGGTTCAGCATACATCTTCAGAGGTTCATCCATATACCACGTGGAATTCCTGGAAGAGACAGTCAGGATTATCATGTCGTCAGCTGGATATTTGAGAGGTACATTTAGATTAGATTAGATTATATTCAACTTTATTGTCATTGCACAGAGTACAAGTACTGAGGTAACGAAATGCAGTTAGCATCTAACCAGAAGTGCAAAATCAGAAGAGTGCAGAGTATGTGCAAAGTGGTAATATAAAAAGATAAATAGAATATATACAGTATGGTATGAGACATAAGTAATATGAACAGTAAGCAGCAATAGTGGTGGTTAGTGCAGATGTGATATAGATATATGATATAGATATACAGTATGTAAAGTGCAGGTGAAGTACAGGTGAAAGTGGCAGTAGAAGTTATAAATGAGGTAGGAGACATAAGATATAAGTACAGTGAATATGGATATGGACAACAATTTTAAATAAATAGATATAAACAAATGAACAGTTTTAGTGCAAATGTTCAGTGGCTGGGGGAGGTGTGTGGCAGTCAGGCCAGGGTAGAGGGGGGAATACAGTCACTGTAGGAAGGAATGTGAGGGGGTAGCCAGGGGGGGTCACCGTGATGCAGAGTTCAGCAGGGTGACAGCCGCAGGGAAGAAGCTGTTCCTGAGCCTGCTGGTCCGGGAACGGAGGACCCTGTAGCGCCTCCCTGAGGGGAGGAGGGCAAACAGTCTGTGGTTGAGATGGGAGCTGTCCTTCTCGATGCTGCGCGCTTTCCGCAGACATCTTTTGCGCTGGACAGCCTCGATGGAGGGGAGCGGGGAACCAGTGATGCGTTGGGCAGTTTTCACTACCCTCTGGAGAGTTTTGCGGTCTGCCACAGAGCAGCTGCCATACCAGACTGAGATGCAGTTGGTGAGGATGCTCTCAATGGTGCAGCGGTAGAAGTTCACAATTATGAATGATTCAATGTTCCTGCGTCAAAAATCAGAGAAAAAACATTATTGCTGTCTTGAGCTTTTCAATTGCTGTAATTCTCCCCTACTTGACATTCGGTTTCCTTGCAATTGTTTGGAAAGCCATTTTCCACAGAAAGCTACATGCACTAGTAGTGTAGTGGTATCATACAAGATTCCCATTCTTGTGACCCGTTTTCAATTCCCGGCTAGTGCAGATCTTTAATTAATGCAACTGCAATGTCCACGTCACATTTCCAAAAGGTTCAGCATACATCTTCAAAGGTTCATCCATATACCACGTGGAATTCCTGGAAGAGACAGAGTCAGGAATGTCATATCGTCAGCATGTTATGATAGAGGTACATTTCTTCCAACGGTTATGAATGATTCAATGTTCCTGTGTCAAAAATCAGAGAAAAACCATTATTGCTGTCTTGATTTTTTCAATTGCTGTAATTCTCCCCTACTTGACATTCGGTTTCCTTGCAATTGTTTGGAAAGCCATTTTCCAGAGAAAGTTACATGCACTAGTAGTGTAGTGGTATCATACAAGATTCCCATTCTTGTGACCGGGGTTCGATTCCCAGCTAGTGCAGATCTTTAATTAATGCAACTGCAATGTCTACGTCAGATTTCCAAAAGGTTCAGCATACATCTTCAAAGGTTCATCCATATACCACGTGGAATTCCTGGAAGAGACAGTCAGGATTATCATGTTGTCAGCTGGTTATTTGAGAGGTACATTTCTTCCCACAATTATGAATGATTCAATGTTCCTGTGTCAAAAATCAGAGCAAAACCATTATTGCTGTCTTGAGCTTTTCAATTGCTGTAATTCTCCCCTACTTGACATTCGGTTTCCTTGCAATTGTTTGGAAAGCCATTTTCCAGAGAAAGTTACATGCACTAGTAGTGTAGTGGTATCATACAAGATTCCCATTCTTGTGACCCGGGTTCGATTCCCGGCTAGTGCAGATCTTTAATTAATGCAACTGCAATGTCCACGTCACATTTCCAAAAGGTTCAGCATACATCTTCAAAGGTTCATCCATATACCACGTGGAATTCCTGGAAGAGACAGAGTCAGGAATGTCATGTCGTCAGCATGTTATGATAGAGGTACATTTCTTCCCACGGTTATGAATGATTCAATGTTCCTGTGTCAAAAATCAGAGAAAAACCATTATTGCTGTCATGAGCTTTTCAATTGCTGTAATTCTCCCCTACTTGACATTCGGTTTCCTTGCAATTGTTTGGAAAGCCATTTTCCAGAGAAAGTTACATGCACTAGTAGTGTAGTGCTATCATACAAGATTCCCATTCTTGTGACCCGGGTTCGATTCCCGGCTAGTGCAGATCTTTAATTAATGCAACTGCAATGTCCACGTCACATTTCCAAAATGTTCAGCATACATCTTCAAAGGTTCATCCATATACCACGTGGAATTCCTGGAAGAGACAGTCAGGATTATCATGTCGTCAGCTGGTTATTTGAGAGGTACATTTCTTCCCACAATTATGAATGATTCAATGTTCCTGTGTCAAAAATCAGAGCAAAACCATTATTGCTGTCTTGAGCTTTTCAATTGCTGTAATTCTCCCCTACTTGACATTCGGTTTCCTTGCAATTGTTTGGAAAGCCATTTTCCAGAGAAAGTTACATGCACTAGTAGTGTAGTGGTATCATACAAGATTCCCATTCTTGTGACCCGGGTTCGATTCCCGGCTAGTGCAGATCTTTAATTAATGCAACTGCAATGTCTACGTCACATTTCCAAAAGGTTCAGCATACATGTAAGAGGATGGACTGATGAGGGTGTAATACCGGGACCAATACAGCGGAGGAGCCAACGCGTTTAAGCAGGAAGTGCAGGAAGTAATGAGGAGAGTGGAAGAAGACTGCCATATAAAAACTGTCTGCAAACAATCCACTCCCTCTTGGTTTTCTTGGTCTCCTTTGTGCACGGGGGTGAGGTAGATGGCGTGCAGTTTATTTAGTTTGACGGTCATGTGATTGTTGTTTGCATGTGGCAGTGGAATTGTTTGGCATGATGATTGTACTGTTGGAGTCTATTTCTTTTGAGTTTGTTTACGCCATCTACTACTTTTAAGTGGCTCAGCCAGCGGTCAGCTTGGTGTTTTAAGATCAGCATTGATAGCCCTATTTTTAATCTAAGTCTTGGGAATTAACTTAATAAAGAACAAAGCTTTTAATCTATTTATTGCCATAACCATCTACGGGCCACTGGCTGTAGCTAGGGGGGTTAGCTGCTTGCTTTTAGGCTTTTCGGGTTGCTGTGTGTGATTTGTGTCATGGTTGAGATTCTAACTCACTTTAAACTTTGCAACTGTTGATTTGTAGTGTATGCACCTTGCTGTGAGCTAGTGTGTCTTAGCCCCTGAAAGTAGAGCAGTTATCCCCCAACTCCCCTTTGTGTGCCCAATGGTCATCTTAATAAATTGTTAACTTATTGACTGACTCTGTGACTCTTCTTTGGTGCTTTACCACTGGTTGATCCGAGAACCTGGTGTTACATCTGGCGTAGTCGGCAGGATCAACACAAGTGGTTTAGCCCATTGAAGATGTCCATAAATCAGAATGAAGGAGAGCGGAGACCAAGAGCTTTTTCAATGCCTTCTTTTGTACCATTAATGATGCCTTGTTCTAGATTCTCTGGGGGGAGAGGGGAAAATGAAGTGACTTTTAAACAGTGGGAAAATGATGTACAGATGTGGTTTAGAATGTATGCCATCCCAGCAGATAGTCAGTTGGACTGGGTTGTCAATTCCTTAGAGGAGGAAGCAAAGCGGGAGATGGCAATTTTGCCTGAAGGGGAAAGAAATACAGTGGAGAAGGTGTTCAAAAAGCTAGAAGAGTTGTATGCCCGTACGGCCCCTGCTTCTGTCGCTCGCTCTCTTTTCTTCAATTGTAGGCAACAGGCTGCAGAAAGTGAGAGGGTTTTTGCACTTCGCCTCCAGGAATGCTGGCAGAAGATGATGATAAAAGACACCGAAAAACATCCGGAACCCAGAGGTGCTGATGCAAGACCAGTTCCTGGCAGGGCTATATGATGATGGCCTGAGGAGAGACCTAAGAATGAAGGTGACGTTGGATAATACACTTACATTTTTAGATGTCAAAAAGGAGGCAATATTGCGTGCGGACTGGAGGAAGATGGCCAAGCCTGTTGTGGGATGGTGAAAGCAGCCCCAACCAAACAACCCTGGGAAGACGCTCTACAAAGGCTCAAAGCAGAATTAAAAACTGAGCTGGCCAAAGAAGTCGAAACCCAGGTGAGCAGTCTGTCTCAGTCTCTCCTGCAGGGTATCAGGGATGAGATCCAGAAAGTGAGGTTTGAGAGTGAAGTTATTCGCCAAGCCCTAGGCATCAAAGGACAGGACCCCACTCGAGACCCTGTGAGTATGATGAACAAGGACGCCCCATCTGCTATAACTGCAGAGTTCCTGGCCACATTGCTCGGCACTGCCCCAGCCAAAACGCCCAGTACTCCCAACAGAACCCCCAGGGCCAGTTAAACTAGTTTGCCCTGCTGTTGTGGATCAAACGGCAGGCCCAATGGTAAAGGATCCACGTTCTACATTGCCACAGTCCATATGTAAGTCACACTCCACCCTGACACAAGTGATGTTTAAGCCACCCCCAGCATTGCCCCACACGGTCCATGAGGCACACGCCACTATGCCCCAGCCAGCACCTGATTCGCTCTCCACTCTGCCCCGTTCCGGTCTTGTGGGGGAGTGCCCCATGATCCAGGTGTCCATGGATGGAATAGAGGTCTCCTGCCTCCTAGATACCGGCTCCCAGGTGTCCATGATGCGTCAGGAGTGGTTCGAGACGCATTTTGGGAAGCATGGCCAGCACCTGAAAGATCCCACCTCCTGGCTAAAGTTGAGGGCTGCCAATGGGAAAGAGATTCCATATCTGGGGTATGTAGCCCTACAAATGGATGTAGCGGGGGTAACCCTATCAAATGTGGGGGTAATTGTTGTTAAGGATGGCTGTATAAATGTGCCGGGGCTAGTGGGCATGAATGTAATTAAGCAAATATGGCAAGTTTTGTTCCAGGACACAGCTCCCTGTAAAATGAAGAGACAACCATCCATGAACGAACTGGGCAAGGTCATGTGGCAAAAAGCCATGCACATCTGCCAGAGGGAGCAGGACTTCGTTTCCCCGGAGGGATTCGTAGGCTATGCACGCCTGGCCGGCCGGCGCCCTGTCACTGTGCCAGGCAACCGTGAACTGCTCCTGAATTGCCGAGCCAGGAGGGGTCCTTCTGGCCGAAGTCATGAAGCCCTAATGGAGCCTCTGCCCACGCGAGACGGACTTCTGGTGGCCCGTGCCCTGGTGACTATCAAGAGCGGAAGAATGCCGGTGCGTGTACGCAACATCAGTAACTCTCCACTGGTGGTGTATCCGTACCAAAGATTGGGTGAACTGCTGGCTTTAGACTCCTGTGAAGTGTATGATGATGGCCCTGAGCTGCAAGTAGTGCGGGGGAATACAGTTGAGGCCCAGATTGAAACCAATGTGACAGTAACAGGGACAGCACAGAGGCACACGGAGGCCATCCCCCCACCTGCATTTGACCTTGAAGGGGTTGCATTGTCAGCGGAAGAGAGGACGAAATTGGCAGCATTGTTAGACAAGCATCAGTCTGTCTTTTCGAAGCATGATGAAGATTATGGCTGTACAGATACCATCTTGCACCAAATTCCAACAGGTGATGCAGCCCCCATCAGGCAGCGGTACCGACAGATTCCCCCAAACCTATACGGTGAGGTTCAGGGCCTTGCTAAAGCAGATGTTGGAGGCTGATGTCGTCAGGCAAGTTCCAGTCCATGGTCTTCCCCAATTGTCCTAGTGCGGAAGAAAGATGGCTCCATCCCGCTTTTGTGTGGATTATAGGCAATTGAATCAAGTGACAAAGGAAAGATTCATACCCTCTGCACGGGTTGAGGAAGCTTAACCAGTTTGAAGAAAGCCTGTTGGTATTCTACCTTAGACCTTGCTGCCGGCTATTGCAAGTCAAAGTAGATGACAAGGACATAGAAAAAAACTGCCTTCACAACCCCAATGGGACTATTTGAATTCCAACGGATGCCATTTGATTTGTGTAATGCACCTGCTACTTTTCAGCGGTTGATGGAAAGTTGTTTAGGGGAGTACAATTATCAATCGCTACTAATATATTTGGATGATGTAATTGTCTTTGCTGCTGACTTTGACACACATCTGGACCGACTTGACTTTGTCTTTTCTCACCTATCCAATCAGGGATTAAAGCTGAAGCCAGGTAAATGCAAGCTCCTCCAAAGCAGCGTCCACTACTTGGGCCACATAGTGTTAGAAGCGGGTATAGCTCCGGACCCGGACAAAGTGACAGCTGTCCAACATTGGAAAGTGCCAACCTCTCCAACCGAGCTGCGAGCATTCTTAGGCCTGGCAGGGTATATCGCAGGTTTGTCGAAGGGTTCTCCCACAGGGCTTTACCTCTGCACAAACTTCTGCGGGGGCGTCCAACTAAAAAATCTAAAGCAAGAACCTCTGGCCCTGCTTGGAATTGGACAGAGGAATGTGAAGCTGCCTTTGTATCCCTGAAACACGGCCTAACCCAGGCCTCCAATTTTGAGTTTTGCTGACTTCACACTACCCTTCCTGCTTTACACCGATGCAAGCCTCAGGGTTAGGAGCAGTACTCTCTCAAGTTCAAGAGGGCCAAGAAGAAAGTAATTGCTTATGCCAGCAGAGGGCTCCAGGGTGCAGAGCGCAATGATGCCAACTATAGTTCATTTTAAACTAGAGCTGCTAGCACTCAAATGGTGCTATAACTGAAAAGTTTCATGAATACCTGCTCGGGTCTGACTTCACAGTCTATACTGACAATAATCCCCTTGCACATCTTGGGACAGCTCGATTGGGGTCTGTGGAGCAGCGCTGGGTAGCCCGGCTAGCAAGCTATAACTTTCAAGTCAAACATCGTTCAGGGCAAATCTAATGGGAACGCTGATGCTCTCTCCCGTTATCCAGTAGGTGCTGCAATGACACAGGAAGGAGAGGATGGCGTGGAGATCCCTGGGTTCCAAGAGGTGACTGTTGAGGTGGTGCAGGCGTGCCTTGCAGGGGTTTTTGATGCAGCTCATTGCCAGCGCAAGGCAATCCTCCTCTGCTAAAGGGTCCTGGATAGGGCAGAGCTGGTCAACAGCAAGGTGGGCTGAACTGCAGCAGCAGACTCTGTGATCTCACGTGTGCTGTTCTTCTTTCAGACCAAGCGACCCCTTAAGGCAGCTGAACGCAACGAGAGAATCCTCAAGTCCTGAGGCTGATGAGGGAGATGCCCCGGTTACAACTGCGAGAGGGAGTGCTGTACCGGCAGACCCAAGACCCTAATACGCGGCGCTCCCAGCTGGTGCTCCCCCAGAATCAACAGAAAGAGGCCTTTACTAGTGGTCATGATAACATGGGGCACTTTGCGGCAGAAAAGACTCTGAAAACACTGCAGGCCAGTTATTACTGGGCCCACATGTCGGCAGATATTCAGAAGTGGTGCTCAGAATGTCAACAGTGCACCCTTAGAAAAAGGCCTAGTACATCTGCGGTGGGCCTCACTCCCATTAGAGCCTCATACCCCCTTGAGTTGATCACCATGGACTTTCTGTCGCTAGAAGCATCAGTAGGGGGAGCCCAAAACATCTTGGTCCTAACAGACCATTTTACCAAGTTTGCATGGGCTGCAGCCACCCGAGATCAGACCGCTGCAACAACAGTGAGAGTGATGTGGCAGCAGGTCATCCAGAACTTTGGCTGTCCAGCCGCTTCCATGCTGATCAAGGTCCAAACTTTGAAGCAAAGGTAGTAAGGCAGCTCTGTGATTTATATGGCTGTAAAAAGAGTCATACTACCCCTTACCATCCGGAAGGTAACGGCCTCACAGAACGATTCAACCGCACTCTCTTGGGCATGCTGGGTACTCTAGTGGATGAGAAAAAGAACAGGTGGGCTGACTATCTATCCGAGATGCTTCATGCTTATAACAACACTATCCACAGCTCGACAGGTTACACACCTTCATACCTCATGTTCGGAAGACATGCCAGGGTCCCAGTGGATGTCATGATGGGTGGTCCATTGGATGAACGGAACACTGTGGAAGAATGGGTGAAGAGACATCACGAGCGCCTGTACTATGCCTACAAGAGAGCGGGTGAGTTGATGCAGGGGCAGGACAGCACCAAAAGAGGCAACATGATAACCAAGGCCTCCTAGGGCCCTTAATGATAGGAGAAAGGGTTTTGGTGCGTAATGTTGGTCCTAAGGGACAAGGTAAACTGGCTAACTTCTGGCATAATATTCCATATGTTGTGGTTAAATCCTGATATTCCAGTTTATGTGGTTACACCTGAAAAGGGGGGAGGGAAGGAAAGGGTGTTGCATCGGAAGTTGCTTCGGCCTTGTCCTCTGGTTTTGCAGGCACCTGCGTAGGAAGGGGAAGCTGCTGCTGAATCCGAAGAACCCGGACCATCAACTCTGGGATGTTCCGCCAACCAGATGGTTGACCCCTTGGTCGACTTGGGCCACCACACCCACCGGGCCACCACAACTACAGCCACCCACCGGCCCACCACAACTACAGCCACCCACCGGCCCACCACAGCCATCCATCACAACGCCATCTGGGGAAGATCCTGTGATCCCCGAGCTCCGGGAACCGCGGACATCACACCGCACCACTAAGGGCATCCCACCACAGCGATACAGCGAGGCTTGAGGGCTGGAGAAAAGTGGTGGGGGGTGTAAGAGGATGGACTGATGAGGGTGTAATACCGGGACCAATACAGCGGGGGAGCCAACGCGTTTAAGCAGGAAGTGCAGGAAGTAATGAGGAGAGTGGAAGAAGACTGCCATATAAAAACTGTCTGCAAACAATCCACTCACTCTTGGTTTTCTTGGTCTCCTTTGTGCACGGGGGTAAGGTAGATGGCGTGCAGTTTATTTAGTTTGATGGTCATGTGATGTTGTTTGCATGTGGCAGTGGAATTGTTTGGCATGATGATTGTACTGTTGGAGTCTATTTCTTTTGAGTTTGTTTACGCCATCTACTACTTTAAGTGCTCAGCCAGCGGTCAGCTTGGTGTTTTTAAAGATCAGGCATTGAATAGCCCTATTTTTAATCTAAGTCTTGGGAATAAACTTAATAAAGAAACAAAGCTTTTAAATCATTTTATTGCCATAACCATCTACGGCCACTGGCTGTAGCTAGGGGGTTAGCTGCTTGCTTTTTAGGCTTTTCGGGTTGCTGTGTGGTGATTTGTGTCATGGTTGAGATTCTAACTCACTTTAAACTTTGCAACTGTTGATTTGTAGTGTATGCACCTTGCTGTGAGCTCCTAGTGTGTCTTAGCCCCTGAAAGTAGAGCAGTTATCCCCCAACTCCCCTTTGTGTGCCCAATGGTCATCTTAATAAATTGTTAACTTATTGACTGACTCTGTGACTCTTCTTTGGTGCTTTACCACTGGTTGATCCGAGAACCTGGTGTTACATACATTTTCAAAGGTTCATCCATATACCACGTGGAATTCCTGGAAGAGACCGAGTCAGGAATGTCATGGCGTCAGCATGTTATGATAGAGGTACATTTCTTCCCACGGTTATGAATGATTCAATGTTCCTGTGTCAAAAATCAGAGCAAAACCATTATTGCTGTCTTGAGCTTTTCAATTGCTGTAATTCTCGTCTACTTGACATTCGGTTTCCTTGCAATTGTTTGGAAAGCCATTTTCCAGAGAAAGTTACATGCACTAGTAGTGTAGTGGTATCATACAAGATTCCCATTCTTGTGACCTGGGTTCGATTCCCGGCTAGTGCAGATCTTTAATTAATGCAACTGCAATGTCCACGTCACATTTCCAAAAGGTTCAGCATACATCTTCAAAGGTTCATCCATATACCACGTGGAATTCCTGGAAGAGACAGAGTCAGGAATGTCATGTCGTCAGCATGTTATGATAGAGGTACATTTCTTCCCACGGTTATGAATGATTCAATGTTCCTGTGTCAAAAATCAGAGAAAAACCATTATTGCTGTCTTGAGCTTTTCAATTGCTGTAATTCTCCCCTACTTGACATTCGGTTTCCTTGCAATTGTTTGGAAAGCCATTTTCCAGAGAAAGTTACATGCACTAGTAGTGTAGTGGTATCATACAAGATTCCCATTCTTGTGACCCGGGTTCGATTCCCGGCTAGTGCAGATCTTTAATTAATGCAACTGCAATGTCCACGTCACATTTCCAAAAGGTTCAGCATACATCTTCAAAGGTTCATCCATATACCACGTGGAATTCCTGGAAGAGACAGTCAGGATTATCATGTCGTCAGCTGGTTATTTGAGAGGTACATTTCTTCCCACAATTATGAATGATTCAATGTTCCTGTGTCAAAAATCAGAGCAAAACCATTATTGCTGTCTTGAGCTTTTCAATTGCTGTAATTCTCCCCTACTTGACATTCGGTTTCCTTGCAATTGTTTGGAAAGCCATTTTCCAGAGAAAGTTACATGCACTAGTAGTGTAGTGGTATCATACAAGATTCCCATTCTTGTGACCCGGGTTCGATTCCCGGCTAGTGCAGATCTTTAATTAATGCAACTGCAATGTCTACGTCACATTTCCAAAAGGTTCAGCATACATCTTCAAAGGTTCATCCATATACCACGTGGAATTCCTGGAAGAGACAGTCAGGATTATCATGTCGTCAGCTGGTTATTTGAGAGGTACATTTCTTCCCACAATTATGAATGATTCAATGTTCCTGTGTCAAAAATCAGAGAAAAACCATTATTGCTGTCTTGAGCTTTTCAATTGCTGTAATTCTCGTCTACTTGACATTCGGATTCCTTGCAATTGTTTGGAAAGCCATTTTCCAGAGAAAGTTACATGCACTAGTAGTGTAGTGGTATCATACAAGATTCCCATTCTTGTGACCCTGGGTTCGATTCCCGGCTAGTGCAGATCTTTAATTAATGCAACTGCAATGTCCACGTCACATTTCCAAAAGGTTCAGCATACATCTTCAAAGGTTCATCCATATACCACGTGGAATTCCTGGAAGAGACAGAGTCAGGAATGTCATGTCGTCAGCATGTTATGATAGAGGTACATTTCTTCCCACGTTATGAATGATTCAATGTTCCTGTGTCAAAAATCAGAGAAAAACCATTATTGCTGTCTTGAGCTTTTCAATTGCTGTAATTCTCCCCTACTTGACATTCGGTTTCCTTGCAATTGTTTGGAAAGCCATTTTCCAGAGAAAGTTACATGCACTAGTAGTGTAGTGGTATCATACAAGATTCCCATTCTTGTGACCCGGGTTCGATTCCCGGCTAGTGCAGATCTTTAATTAATGCAACTGCAATGTCCACGTCACATTTCCAAAAGGTTCAGCATACATCTTCAAAGGTTCATCCATATACCACGTGGAATTCCTGGAAGAGACAGTCAGGATTATCATGTCGTCAGCTGGTTATTTGAGAGGTACATTTCTTCCCACAATTATGAATGATTCAATGTTCCTGTGTCAAAAATCAGAGCAAAACCATTATTGCTGTCTTGAGCTTTTCAATTGCTGTAATTCTCCCCTACTTGACATTCGGTTTCCTTGCAATTGTTTGGAAAGCCATTTTCCAGAGAAAGTTACATGCACTAGTAGTGTAGTGGTATCATACAAGATTCCCATTCTTGTGACCCGGGTTCGATTCCCGGCTAGTGCAGATCTTTAATTAATGCAACTGCAATGTCCACGTCACATTTCCAAAAGGTTCAGCATACATCTTCAAAGGTTCATCCATATACCACGTGGAATTCCTGGAAGAGACAGTCAGGATTATCATGTCGTCAGCTGGTTATTTGAGAGGTACATTTCTTCCCACAATTATGAATGATTCAATGTTCCTGTGTCAAAAATCAGAGCAAAACCATTATTGCTGTCTTGAGCTTTTCAATTGCTGTAATTCTCGCCTACTTGACATTCGGTTTCCTTGCAATTGTTTGGAAAGCCATTTTCCAGAGAAAGTTACATGCACTAGTAGTGTAGTGGTATCATACAAGATTCCCATTCTTGTGCCCGGGTTTCGATTCCCGGCTAGTGCAGATCTTTAATTAATGCAACTGCAATGTCCACGTCACATTTCCAAAAGGTTCAGCATACATCTTCAAAGGTTCATCCATATACCACGTGGAATTCCTGGAAGAGACAGAGTCAGGAATGTCATGTCGTCAGCATGTTATGATAGAGGTACATTTCTTCCCACGGTTATGAATGATTCAATGTTCCTTTGTCAAAAATCAGAGAAAAACCATTATTGCTGTCATGAGCTTTTCAATTGCTGTAATTCTCCCCTACTTGACATTCGGTTTCCTTGCAATTGTTTGGAAAGCCATTTTCCAGAGAAAGTTACATGCACTAGTAGTGTAGTGGTATCATACAAGATTCCCATTCTTGTGACCCGGGTTCGATTCCCGGCTAGTGCAGATCTTTAATTAATGCAACTGCAATGTCCACGTCACATTTCCAAAAGGTTCAGCATACATCTTCAAAGATTCATCCATATACCATGTGGAATTCCTGGAAGAGACAGTCAGGATTATCATGTCGTCAGCTGGTTATTTGAGAGGTACATTTCTTCCCACAATTATGAATGATTCAATGTTCCTGTGTCAAAAATCAGAGCAAAACCATTATTGCTGTCTTGAGCTTTTCAATTGCTGTAATTCTCCCCTACTTGACATTCGGTTTCCTTGCAATTGTTTGGAAAGCCATTTTCCAGAGAAAGTTACATGCACTAGTAGTGTAGTGGTATCATACAAGATTCCCATTTTTATGACCCGGGTTTGATTCCCGGCTAGTGCAGATCTTTAATTAATGCAACTGCAATGTCTACGTCACATTTCCAAAAGGTTCAGCATACATCTTCAAAGGTTCATCCATATACCACGTGGAATTCCTGGAAGAGACAGAGTCAGGAATGTCATGTCCTCAGCATGTTATGATAGAGGTACATTTCTTCCCACGGTTATGAATGATTCAATGTTCCTGTGTCAAAAATCAGAGAAAAACCATTATTGCTGTCTTGAGCTTTTCAATTGCTGTAATTCTCGTCTACTTGACATTCGGATTCCTTGCAATTGTTTGGAAAGCCATTTTCCAGAGAAAGTTACATGCACTAGTAGTGTAGTGGTATCATACAAGATTCCCATTCTTGTGACCTGGGTTCGATTCCCGGCTAGTGCAGATCTTTAATTAATGCAACTGCAATGTCCACGTCACATTTCCAAAAGGTTCAGCATACATCTTCAAAGGTTCATCCATATACCACGTGGAATTCCTGGAAGAGACAGAGTCAGGAATGTCATGTCGTCAGCATGTTATGATAGAGGTACATTTCTTCCCACGGTTATGAATGATTCAATGTTCCTGTGTCAAAAATCTGAGAAAAACCAATTATTGCTGTCTTGAGCTTTTCAATTGCTGTAATTCTCCCCTACTTGACATTCGGTTTCCTTGCAATTGTTTGGAAAGCCATTTTCCAGAGAAAGTTACATGCACTAGTAGTGTAGTGGTATCATACAAGATTCCCATTCTTGTGACCCGGGTTCGATTCCCGGCTAGTGCAGATCTTTAATTAATGCAACTGCAATGTCCACGTCACATTTCCAAAAGGTTCAGCATACATCTTCAAAGGTTCATCCATATACCACGTGGAATTCCTGGAAGAGACAGAGTCAGGATTATCATGTCGTCAGCTGGTTATTTGACAGGTACATTTCTTCCCACAATTATGAATGATTCAATGTTCCTGTGTCAAAAATCAGAGCAAAACCATTATTGCTGTCTTGAGCTTTTCAATTGCTGTAATTCTCGTCTACTTGACATTCGGATTCCTTGCAATTGTTTGGAAAGCCATTTTCCAGAGAAAGTTACATGCACTAGTAGTGTAGTGGTATCATACAAGATTCCCATTCTTGTGACCCGGGTTCAATTCCCGGCTAGTGCAGATCTTTAATTAATGCAACTGCAATGTCTACGTCACATTTCCAAAAGGTTCAGCATACATCTTCAAAGGTTCATCCATATACCACATGGAATTCCTGGAAGAGACAGAGTCAGGAATGTCATGTCGTCAGCATGTTATGATAGAGGTACATTTCTTCCCACGGTTATGAATGATTCAATATTCCTGTGTCAAAAATCAGAGCAAAACCATTATTGCTGTCTTGAGCTTTTCAATTGCTGTAATTCTCCCCTACTTGACATTCGGTTTCCTTGCAATTGTTTGCAATGCCATTTTCCAGAGAAAGTTACATGCACTAGTAGTGTAGTGGTATCATACAAGATTCCCATTCTTGTGACCCGTGTTCGATTCCCGGCTAGTGCAGATCTTTAATTAATGCAATTGCAATGTCTACGTCACATTTCATTTCCTAAAGGTTATGTACGCTTCAGCATACATCTTCAAAGGTTCATCCATATACCACGTGGAATTCCTGGAAGAGACAGTCAGGATTATCATGTCGTCAGCTGGTTATTTGACAGGTACATTTCTTCCCACAATTATGAATGATTCAATGTTCCTGTGTCAAAAATCAGAGCAAAACCATTATTGCTGTCTTGAGCTTTTCAATTGCTGTAATTCTCCCCTACTTGACATTCGGTTTCCTTGCAATTGTTTGGAAAGCCATTTTCCAGAGAAAGTTACATGCACTAGTAGTGTAGTGGTATCATACAAGATCTCCATTCTTGTGACCCGGCATCGATTCACAGGTGGACCCATGGCTAAGTGTCTTTTAAAAAAACAAGGGTTGAAGAGGTTGTGTAGTGGTATCATACAACATTCCCGGCTGGTGCAACTTCTATGTATACTATATATTCTATGTCACATTTCATAAAAAATATGCACACTTGAAAATACCTCTCCAAATGTTCACCCCTAGACTATGTAGAATTCTTAAAAAAGACAGACTCTGGAATATAATGACATTACAAGGTAATGCGCGATTCAATGCTCCATTCTTAATAATCACAGCAAATCATTATTGCTGTCTCGAGCTTTTCAATTGCTCTAATCCTCCCCTACTTGACATGATTTTCCTTGCGAGTGGTTGGACAGAGAGGTTCATTCACCAGTAGTGGAGTGGTATCATACGATAACGATACGTTTCTCGTGGACTACCATTCATATTTTAAACTTGCATTACTTTGGACTGCTTGGAGATAGAACGACCATTCCAGCGCTACCGGACTCATCTCACTGAGAGCATTCCGTAGGGCCGCAGATTCCGCAACGGGCCAAGATAGGCCTGTTCTTGTGTGCTCCTTCTCAAAGTGTGCTCTTCACGCAGTCAGGATGGCTGAGCGGTCAAAGGCGCTTTGTGATCGTGATTTGCTGTTATTTCCAACATTTCCTCTGCGGTTCCTTTGGCAGCTGGCTCTCACCGCCGCAGTTCGATTCCCAGTCAGGGAGTGCAGCTTTTGTCCACTGTTGGCCTTGACACGTGGACATCACGACAGCCAAAAAGCATTGTCTACTTCGAGCCGTAGTTCAACCCGCGACAGAAGAGGACCCCACACACAGTCCTCCGCTCCCCTAAAGGACAATCCACGTGTCTCCCTGGTGATCTAGTGGTTGGCTTTGACACGTGGACAGAAAGCTAAAAAGCATTTTTCTTCTCTGCGCTGGAGTCGAACCAGTACCATAAGGATGACCAGTTTTTATTTGTGTGTTCACACTACTTTGGGCCACGAAAAAAGGTGAAAGGCATGGACAGTAATCAATAATCTGTTGCCTTGGAGATGGCGTCTGCTTTGGAGGCTTGGTGACAGCAAGGTGTTAGTTCTTTCTGTAACTCCCCAACAGTGGAATTTCTTTGCCTCTCTTACCATCTTCCTCACTGTGCGTCGAAGCAAAATAAACTTGGATCATCTTCCAAGCATACCAGATCATTATGAGTCATCCACAAGTTGATGTCATGAATACAGCGTGCCGGGAGAAAGAGAGGCACTGGCCAGGTAGATATGGAAAGCTGAGTGTCATCAGCATAACAGTGAAAGTGAACACTGTGAATTCGAGGGATATTGCCGAGTGGGAGAAGATGGATGATACTAATAAAAAAAATTACGACAAGTATTTTAAATGTACGTAAAAATATTCATTTATCGCACTGCTACTACCTTACTTCATTGTACTCTATTAATCCCACAATACTATAACAATAGTCTGATAAACTATGATTTTTGCTGTCACATTAACTACATCAACTTTTTTTTAATTACTGGCATTACTTTTTATTACTTTTTTGCCATAATTAGCCAGGTATCACAGTCACTAAAGTAACAATATGACACTGAAAGTGAATACAATTGAATATTATAAATAGTATTTTTAAGTTTTTCTTTTATTTATTGTAATGTTTCCAATTGTAAAAGAATATCTCTGAAAGATCATGCTTGAATGAAATAACTGGACATTTTTGTATTGATTGGGTCTGTCTCAGAGTTACCATTTACTTTTTGGTAAAGTGAATAGTGAGTCTTTGAAGTAGGAAGACCACTAGAGGGCGGAGAAACGACTGTGATTAAATGCCAAACAAAAAAAGTATTTTACAATACAAGCATGACTCGCCTAGCGGCTTTAAACCCCCTTGCTCATAGGCTGGCTCGTTGGTCTAGGGGTATGATTCTCGCTTAGGGTGCGAGAGGTCCCGGGTTCAAATCCCGGACGAGCCCTGTTTTGTTTGAACTCACACTAAGATCGGGGTTCAAAGAAATCCGGTGGCGTTCTTGGGGGTAAAACCAGCGGCATGCATTCCCATACACACATACCTCTGATTATACTCAAGTCAATCGCGGATCAATGAAGTTGAAAGGAGTGGACTGTGTTGGAAATGCCTGTTCAGGAAAATCTAGTTGTATGGAATACAAAATGTAAGATGACTTACCTAATACCATGATACAGTATCTGCAATCTGACAATATTATTATAAGTATTTGTAGTTTAGTAACTTTCTACACAGGGACATTGGAACATTGTACTTTACCACATAGACCACCTATGGTGGACACCTGTGTCACCGTTATCATTCCTATCGGGGTGCCCCACCCTGGAAAACGCTGCCCATAAAGTGTTGAGACTGTGCTATGAATGAGCCGACCCAAAGCTTTAGGCTCAATTAATTTCAGAAGGTAGCCTGTACATCTACCTATAAAAAAAACTGAGTTAGATGTTTACAAAGTATCTTTAGTAGTATGACAAAATGTTTCATATCAGAGAGGCATAGGCAGGAAATCAGGAGGTCTCGGTCTCGGTGCTGTTCCTGCGGTTCAGGAGAGAAAAGACAAGTCACGGAACGCTCGTTGTTAGTCCCTTCAATTCGTTCCCCCTCTGTCTGTAGATTATTTCATTTTGAGAAAATGGAGTTAGGGCCGACATACTCTCCTGTTTTCCCCTGTAATCTCGCGTATTTTACGAGGTTCAAACGTATTTTTATTAATAATCAAATCAAAATGTTTGTCCAGTGTTCTAAAGTTGCCAGATCAAACGCAATCATGTCTTACACAATAAAAACACTGTACCATTTGTGGTAATATGTTTGTAAATTTAAGTCTAGTTGGACAGAGAAGTTTCCATGCATATCGAACGGTCATCTTGATAATCGTCATACTTTTTGCAAAGCTTGTCGTATTGATTTCAACATAGGTAAAGATGGCGGTAATTATGTCCGTCAACATGTCAAGTCTCAAAAACCTATCCGTGCTGCCGAGGCACAAAAGGCCACATAGGCAATATCAAATGGTCTAAGGGACAGACCGAACAAGCGCAACTGCTGCAGGCCGAACTGGAAATGGCAAATGTTATCACCCAAATGTTAGTCACCAAAAACAACATCTCGTTTTCCTTTTGAGCCAGATTATGTGGCCTTGTAGGGAAAGATGAGCGCTTCAGTCAGCTGGCTAGGCTGATGAAGGCATTACTTTGCATTCCACATAGCAATGCCTCCTCAGAGAGGACTTTCAGTATGGTTAAAAAATTTGTTACAGAGAATAGAACAAGTTTGAACAACAGCCCTTGGTGCTCTCTCTTGTCATGCGAAATAAACCCCATCTAAGAAAACACTTAGGGCAGCCAAGTCAGCCACCTACATATACAATACTACAAGACAGTAGTTTTAAATAATAATGCATATCCTGATACCTGTGCAAGGCTTACATCAACTGTTTCTGTGATGTTCATATGAATGATTAGATATGAAAAATGTCATGAATAAATAATAAGTTATTGCAATAGTTAGTTGTTGTTATAATAATAAATAAGTGATTTTGAATGAATTCATTGTGAATACATACATAATAATAAATAAATACATTAGTTTTGTTAATAAATACAGTTATTGTATATTTATTTATATACTGAAGACTACATAAAACATAATAAATACGTTGTCTATAAATACTTATATGCACAACATCCCTCAATCCATCCATGCCCCCTTAAAAAACAAACTATTAAAGCCACCCTGCTGAAGCGACTTTGGCCTGCCCTGTAGGCTGACCTACTGGTTTGAAAAATTCAACACATTTGATTTTCTTTTTGACATTTTACCAGTTTCCTTGTTGCTTGCTTTGTCTTGCATTTTAGCTTACTTGAACAAGACCACTTCAGAATGAAGGCTGGCTTTATAGCCATATTGCACACATAGTCATATCTCAAATAGCCTTTTTTTTGCCTTTTACACTACATTTGCCATAATGCCATTATATTGTAAAGTTATCAAGGGAAATTTGCTTCAGCTTCTGTCCAAACTTGGAAAAGGTCTTAGCTGACCACAGCTAAGTTTTTTTTTAAGTTCAGAAGGTTCTGTTGAAAACCTTTGCAAAGAAAAGTAATTTCAAAGAGAAATTGAAATACTTATAAAACCATACACAAGTACTCAACTGCACATACCATGGCTGATCTCATGCAAACTGTGAATGAATTACACTTGGGCTAAACTACAAAGCAAGACAGTTTAATATTAGCCTAACAGAATGCGAACTAGGAATGAATTCTGGCCGCAACATACGCTCAACCAGCCCAGCAGTGGCATCTCTGCAGACGGCCAGCAAGACGAAGCTACCTCGCTCCAACTTCGACAATCTGACTCACGTAGCATGCATGCCTTTTCCCCCTTTTGCGATTGACGCATGAGACCCGAGACTGAACTTCCCGCACCCCCACTTCCATGTTCCTATGTTTCTCTATGTCCGTCAGTGTCAGTGACCGGGCCACCAAAGTGAACCATCTTAACAGTATTAAGAGCTCTGAAGGCAGGAAAAGTGTTTGGTGTGAAGCTGAAGTTTGAAAGAGAAGTGTCTTTTGATTTCTCCAGCATCTGGTCTGCATTACAGCTATACTTAGGCCTACATAAATAAGACAATCTATTCAGAATACTCATATGGATGGTTACAGGAACATGGTTTGGGTCTTTAATCACAGGTGATTGATTGTCCCTTTGTATACCCTATAGCATATAGTTGCAAAATATGTATTAAAGGGCCTATGCAATATAACAAATCAAATTTGGCTGAAATACTGTGAATGCTGTGGATGTAGTCCTATGGTGTATGACTATAACTGTTATTTAGTCATTTGTGTATGATAATAAATAAGGCTGCATTTTAAGTGTAAATGCAATTTATTTTTTTCAATTCAATACACACATTCTTATTTAATATAAATATTAGTTACTGTGATTTAGAATATGCTATAGTTGTCTCAGTGTTATCGTCTCTGGCTGTGACCTCTGAGCCAGAGATGCAGTCCGATGGTCCCCTGATGTAAGCTCCACCTCCAGAGAGTCTGCATTGGTAGAAAATCCTGAAGCCAATCCTCGTTCGATGGCGTTGTCCAATGATAACCTGCAATGTCATATGAAGCTTTTTGTGGCACGCCTCTGCGAGCCACAGGCTTGTTTGTGGAACTTGTAGTTTAAGGGTACTCCCATAAAGTGTTAGAAATTGAGAGCGGAAACTACAATCCTAAGAAGACACTTTCTCATGTGGGCTGTCGCACAGATTGCATGACAGGTACAATAACAGCATCACAGTAGGCAGTTGTACAGCAATACGAACGATTACTCTCGATGGCGGCGATCAAGGGCACCATGGTAAGGGGATGATTTAATTCAATGCTCATTGCATGATGGTAGTGTACATTAGCTGAACTTTGCCGAATGTACTTACCCAATGTCACATTGAGTAGCGAGCTAGTCCCTGACAGTTTGGCTACCAACTTTGCAGGCTACTTACCAGTCATAACATTAATAACATTAGATCTTTGGCAGTTCTTTAGTCTGAATGCTTCAGTCATGTACTCTATCCATAAATAGACTTAACTCGCTTCACTTAACGCACGTTCGTTAAGATTTGTCGGACGGCGAGGTTTCTCGATTGCATTCGACTCTATTTAGTAAACACTTAACTTCAGGTAGTGTTGGATAACATTTGATTGCAAGAAACAGTTCTAGGTTCCTGTTTTCCCTAACATTGACTTACCACTTGGCTAAAACTGTTACAGTAACGTCTTGGTCTTGCAGCAATGAATACACCTATGCCAAGGTGACATGCCGGTGGCGACGAACTTTTCCTTGAAACCTAACGTTAAAACAAGTCTGAATGCGTCTTTGTCTCTCTACAGGGAGACGGCAAATGTAGTAACGGCGTCCACCATCAGGGCATGACAGACGTCCAGCTCTTCGAAAGACAGTTTAAGGAGCTGGTGTCCGAGCTCACAGAGGATGACATCACCGATCCTGTCCTTACCGATGCACTCAACAGACTCCGAGAGGTAAGTGGCCATCTTACCAGAACAAACCAGTGGGCTTCATGTCATAAGCACTCTTTGTTAAGTGTGTTTCACACATGCAGTCTATCCATGAAATGTTCCTGAACATGGGGTGGGGTGGAGACTTTCATGTGGGTGATGTTCATGTAAATCTGTAACCTCAATTTCCCACCTCAAGACCTAGTAACATTACAGGGAAAATGTCTGTATGGCTGTGTTGTGAATGAAAGCAGGAACAAGCACGTAAATTCACCTGCTGGATTGTCCCTTGCCCCATCTATTCCAGCATTGCTATGGCGTGTGTGAAAAGGCGCAAGAGGGAAATGTTCCTGAATGTAGCTGAATGAATAGTGAAGAATCACTAGCGTTGCCTAAAAGGTTATCCCAGTAGTTTACCAGGAACTATATGAAAAAGGCTTAGTTGCATTTTAGTTTTGGCTTTATGCCAATTTATTGACATGCGGTCAGTGTCTGAAGAATTATGTGTGTAAGAAGCATATAAAGCCTTTTATGTATTAATAATGATATTTAGAATGGCTGTGAATTCAAATTCAATACAGAAATATATCCTTGGCTACATTAAATTAATTTATACTAAGACACTTAAAGCTGCAGTGTGAACCTGCTTACATCAGAGTGTGTCTCATCTGATCATCCTCTATCTCTCAATATCAGGTGCTGATCTACAATGCACCAGGAGGCAAAAGGAACCGAGGTCTGTCTGTAGTTTGTTCCTTGCGAGAACTGGTCCCTCCTGCCAAACTCTCCCATGATGATGTTCAGCGTGCAGTGTTGGTGGGGTGGTGTATTGAACTGGTGAGGATGGAAACATCAAAGCAAAATCTACAAATCTATAAAAGCAGTAGAAAGATGATTGCATCACCTTTTGCCTAGTGCAAGTGTAGACAAAATGTTGGGAGGCCATCCGTCATTGATGCAGTCTCATACCCATGCACTCTTCTGTGCTCCTAGTACTTTTTTTTCTCTCATTCTCATACACTCCCAATATCTCTCTCTTTTTCTCTCTCTCTCTCACTCACACACACACACACACACACACACACACACACACACACACACACAAAGGGCATACACACAGGCAAAGTGTTTTTTTTTTGCTCTTTCACAGTCCCATGTGCTTCCTCCTCTTCTAGCTCCAGGCATTTTTCCTGGTGGCAGATGACATTATGGACGCTTCACAGACCCGCAGAGGCCAGCCCTGTTGGTATAAGCGGGTGAGCATGTCGGATACCTATTAGAAGTACACCTTTGTTCTCACATTTGGGACAGATCAGAGGTTTTTGCCATGAAAGGTAGCTTGACAGGCACGCTTAGTGTGTTAAGTCTTTGTGATAATAAATACTGTATTATAAAATGATAATGGCAGATTGGTTCATTTTGTGTGGTCTACAAAGTGAAGTTGCCAGTGCCACTTTTGTAACAGTGTAAGTGTAATCCTTTCAGCCACACTTTTTATCCAGTAGTACCTAATTTTGGTTTAAGGTCAAGAATTAACCAAAAATAGAACATCATCAGTGAAAGCAGAGAATAGACTTGCATAGTGAAATAGATGTGCAATTAATCCACTAGTTTAAAGTTTTATATGATAAGGGTTCCTCTAATTTATGCTTATGGATTTGTCATCAGGAGGGGATTGGTATGGATGCCATCAATGACGCTTTCCTTCTAGAGGGGGCTATCTATCGTATTCTGCGCAGGCACTGCAGAGGACAGCCCTACTATGTTCACTTGCTTGAGCTCTTCACAGAGGTGAGACTCGCACATAGACGAATGCATTGATTTCCACGTCTGTACTCACACAAACCAAAAGTCCTTATAAGTGTGTTGTATGAGACCGCATAAACATTTACCATGAGCCATCCCAGCTAATGCAGTGAATAGGACATGTTTATAGTATGCCAGTGTAACACTCTATGTTCCTTTAGACCTCCTTTCAGACAGAACTAGGCCAGACGTTGGACCTGATGACCGCTCCCCCTAATAAAGTTGACCTGAACCGATTCAGTGTGGAGAGGTGAGGAAGTCGTGTGTGTGTGTGTGTGTGTGTGTGTGTGTGTGTGTGTTTCTGCTGTGGGGAGTAGTTAGTAGTTTAAAAACGGGCTACTTTCTTGAAATAACGGTTTTTCATTGTCTTTTTTAGGTATAAAGCCATAGTGAAGTACAAGACCGCATTCTACTCTTTCTACCTTCCTGTGGCCGCAGCTATGTACATGGTGTGTTTTGTGTGATCACAACTATACTGGTATATTTCACTTGGAAACATGTTGCTCCCATTTTGCAATAAAGTTAGAGTTCAAATTATTTTCCTTGTTCCACAGGCTGGAATTGAAAATGAAGTTGAACACAACAACGCTAAGCATATCTTACTGGAGATGGGAGAGTTCTTTCAGATTCAGGTACTGGTCCATATACATCACTAGGCCCTGTGCAGAACCTAGTTGACATACTGTACAAAATGTAAACATTTGCTCAGCTTTTGTGGGTTCTTCTGAATGACCTGATAAGTGGGTTTGTTTTCCGTCACTAGGACGACTATCTGGATTGCTATGGTGACCCTGCTGTGACAGGAAAGATTGGCACTGACATCCAGGACAACAAATGCAGCTGGCTGGTGGTGACCGCTCTGGGGATCATGACCCCGGAGCAGAGGAAAGAACTGGAGGTGAGGGGGATGTTGAGGGCCACAAACATGAATGCAGGCAATCGTATCACTACATCGGACACATGCTCTTACCATGACACTTCCCTCTTAAGCCCCGTGACACACAAAGTAAACAGTTGGCCGTTGGACAATGTTGGGCCTTCGGTGAGTGTCTGTGGCCCTAGTTTTTGCTGTGTGTCGGGGCTTCTCAGCCGATTGAGCATCTAATATCGGCGGCCGAGCCTGTCGGTGAGGGAGATCACTCTGATTGAACAGGAAAGAGCCGAGCGATCATTTTTAAAATAATTTCATCGTTTAATTTATCCTCGTTTTTTTATTTCAATCATTGGGGTGTTATAGGGCTCAATCAAATGTAACATTCAAGCATATTAAGACCTCAGCAGAGCTTATAGAGGCAGCATTAGAGCAGAAGTACTGCCTTAAAGGCGTAGTCTACGATTCTGGGAAAAGGGTTTTGATATTTGAGCTCAACAGTCAATCAAATTATACCCCGTGCCCCTGCAGTAACTTCCACTTCTATGCCCCTGAAGTAATGTGGTGATTGGCTGAAATGATGTATGGCTGAATCCAAGCCACTTGTTTATTTCCTAGTTACAGAGCCAGGACTGTCTATGGAAACCAGAGATTTTTTTGAGCGCACACACAGAACAGACAGCTAGTGGACAGGGAGGAGCAATTTGCTAAATGTTATTAGAGTTGCGGACTGCACCATTGTTCGCCCCATGTTAAACCTGTGTGTGTCTGCGATGTTTTCCCCCAGGCGTGTTATGGGCACAGCGATGCTGTGAGTGTGGAGAGAGTGAAGGCCCTGTACGACACGCTGGAGATGCCCATGCAGTACCACGAGTACGAGGAGCAGAGCTACCAGCGTCTGCTGAAACTCATCGAGTGCCACGCCCAAAACCTTCCTCACGCAGTCTTCCTCAACTTCGCAAAGAAGATCTACAAAAGGAACAAGTGAAGGAAAGCTGTGGTGGATTTAGCTTGAAGGGCTGATGTAGGTGTTGGTAACAGACAAACATAGATGACAGGCCTGGGGTATTTTTAATTATGTCTGTTGATAAAAAATATCAGTACCTTAAAACATCTGTATAGACATTATTTGTTTTCTAGACCTTATAAGAGTTACTGATAGAATGAGGGAAACCTAACAGGGCTTTAGTATGGGCAAGGGCAGATGTTAGTCCCAACCACCCAGATACGGTATAATGGGTCCTATGGAATCCAGAGAACCTGTGAGCTACAAGAGGGAAAGCTATGCAGTGTACCTTCCAATCACTCTGTGAGATCATGGTATGTCAAATAATGGTTGTGAAAGTTTGCAAATATTTGCATTTCTCTGTGTTATGAATGGGGTGAGCCAGGTTTTCAAGTTGCTTTAGACTTCTGCCAACGAGAAAATGGTACTGTATTTTAATTGAGCATGTTTAATGTAATTTGTAATAAATTGGTGATGGGATTATGAATTGGCAGAAAAAGAAAAGGCTCTATGGTTTTCATTGTGTGTGTGTCTCAGCCTTTTCTGTAAAAACTGCTGTAAATCATAGATGCTGCTTTAAATAAAGAAACAAGGTCATTTTGCTTGAATTTATTGGCTCTAAAATAACAGTAACTTAAAACAGGCTTTAGATGAATACCTCAGAGCAAGACCGCTAAAGCAACAAACCTGCTGCTTCAAACAGAATAATAAAAGATTAATGTCAAGCCTATTCGGTTGGGGATGAAAGTGAATTGTATAGATGTGGCTGAAAATCCACATCTACGTATAGGGTGGCGTTTGGAAGAGCGAGAGAGCTCAGAAAGAGGCAAGCGGAGATGCGCGGAAGGGGTGTGGCGAGGGGGGGGGGGGGAGGAGGATGACGGAGTGATAAGGAGGGGGTCGCTGGAAACAAGCAGAAGACTGTCAGGGTTGCATTTAGCTTCCACTGTGCAGAGATCGGGGGGAAATACATATTTTGGAATAGGGAAACTGAGGTGAGTTTACACAAGACATTGTCTTTACAATTATTTTGTTCAGCCTCTATTGATGGTTTTATTAGGCTACATAATACTGTTGTTACAGTCAGTGGATTATTTGTGTATATTGTTTAATCAAAAAAGAGAAATAAAGCCCACTCTAGACAGTATGCTTTTGTAGTCTACTGAGAACATAAGAAAATAGGACGCATTTCATGGTCGTAGCGGGGAAAATAGCATCCTGGCAGGGAGCGGGGGAGGCAGCACCGCGATGCGGCGGCAGGCAAGCGCCCCCTCCCTCTGTCCTTCTCCCCTCTGTCTCCATCAGCTCGTTCGGGTCGATACAGTTACTGGTAAATAAAATGGAGAATTTGTGGGCACTTGCTTGAGATGATACAAACAACTTTAAGCCCTGTACATCTCGTATTTTTCACGACTGCGCCTTTAATCTACGATAGGCCTAGGCTACGTGCTTTATGTCTTTTCTCTTTTTCACATCCAAGGACATTGGTTGGATACGAGCAGCGCGTAGCCGGGGGTAAATCATGTATAATCGAAGGCAGTTTGCTATTACGCTGATTTTATGTTTCGTATAAATGTGTTCTTGTTTGTGTTTTTAAAGGTATTTCCATGGATGACTATTTGTATCGGGACATTAGGTTCCTCTAGTTATTTCATTTTCAGACGTGTGCAGGGAGATGCAGAGGAAAGAGAGAGGCAGGGAGAGACATCTCCCTTGACGGCCCTTTGGTCTTATCGCTCAGCGGAGCGGAATAACAGCATAGCTCGGGATGCTGAAATATGACTATAATTGCTAATTAGTTTCCGAATGTTTTCAGGGTCTGACACTACGTTAAATTGGACCTGGATTTTGTCTTACTCGCCTATTACAGCCTTCTGTGGTGCATCTGCACTTGTCCAGTACACATAGGCCAAGGCCTTGTTCTTATTTGTATATCAAATGAGGATACAATGTTCGAATTCATAATCTAACTTTGTGCTGTATCCTTCTGCACACTGTGATGTGGGATTTTTTAGTATGGTTGTCCAGTGCTGATGTAGAAGTATATGTAAGGTGATATGTGTTAAGCCTGTGCCTTATATGAGGCCTATGTATCAAATCAAGTAGCCTACAGTTTTAGCTTGTGTCTTTATGCTTATGTCTTTTTTTGTTGGATTCCAGGACCTGAGTTAGGCCAAGATGTGACTATGATGGCTTGTGGTGCTCTGGATCTAGCCTCCCTTGAAATATAAATTAATTCCTCTGATTTCACCACAAAGTAAAGATTTTTGCTCTGAAAAAAACATTATCTTACAATGCACTCCTCCTCCCGCCCATCTGTGCCTGCAAGGTCTCGTCGTTTGGAAACCAACAGAAAGGCAGATCCAAAGTCTCAGGGCCCAGGTACCAGGAAGGAAGACAAAAACATGAATAGTACACCCAACACAACCACCTCCTCCACCCGCCGGGTCACTCGAGGTCCCCCTGAGTCTTCCAGGTTACGATTAGTAGCCCAAGCTGGCCGCAAACCCGCAGTTAAGCCTACCGTAGCCCGGCAACAGAAAAACACAACCCAGTCAGGTGCAGCCAATCCAAAGCCGAAGAACAGACGTGCCGTGTCCAATTTGCCTCCTGTTGTGGCTGACCCAAACTGCAACGAGCCGAGCCTTCCCTGCCTCTGCTGCGATGGCCGCTCACCGCAGGACAGCAACAGCCTCTTCAATCACAACCACAACAACAACAACACCATCACCATGAGACAGCAGCTGCAACTGCAGCAGCCCTCTAAGCCCCACAAAGAGGACGAGGCCTGGCAGAGGAAGCCAGAGGTGGAGGCCAAAGCTGAAACTAAGCCCGATTGTACCGTAGAAGAAAAGGCCGCAAGTGGCCCGGTTGCTCAGGTCGAAGAACAGAAGGAAGAAATCCTATTGGCTGAAGACAAGGAAAAGCTGGGTGAAGAAGACTCTGACATCGAGGTTGCTGTTGGCCCAGGTGTAGACCCCAATGGGAATGATCAAGTGGCAGTGGAAGAAGAAGAGGATGATGACGACGACGATGACGATGACACTCTTGTCCCTTCGTGCTGTGACTGCCCAGCTTCTATGCTGGAGTTCTCTCTGTCCTGCTCCACCTCCTCCTCATCCACGTCCATTAGTAGCTGTTCTGACCTGGAGCTGGATTGCCCCGACACATACTCACTGTCATCTCAAGACCAGGACATCCCAGAACGGTACCCGCCATCCCACTCTCCCACTGCCCAGCCCCACATCCTACCCCTCAACCCTAATACCCCCATGGATCACCCTTTGTCCCCTTGCTCGCCGGATGAAGGCTACCCCTCGGCCCCATCCTCTCCCTCATCTGATTTTGCAGGCAGCAAAGGGCAGACGGGCCAATGTGGCACAAAATCTGGCCTTCTACACTTTTTGGACTCCATGGACGAACTGGGGAAAATGGATCGGTTCTATCATGTTGTTCAAGTGGTGTGCTGGGATCTGGATGATGAGATGGGCCTGAGGGATCGTCTAGACCATCTGTACAGACTGGAGAAGGTGAACCGGCAGGTGAAACTGTTCCATCTGGCGAAGCTTCAAGACGCAGGGCTGGAATTGGACGAGGAGGACTTCTCTGATATGTTGGACGAGATGGGGAACATCGACATTCCTTGGAAACTGTACCAAAGTGATAGCTCATGTGATTCCCAGGAATTTTCCGATGCTGGGGTGGACGTTACTGGCCCCTCAGATTTAGATGAGCCTGTGGTCCCAGACTCTCTAACCTCCTCACCCCTGGAGCCGCCCCCTCGTCCGCCCAAACCTCCCGTGAGACACGTGAGCACCCAGCCTGAGACTCACACATACATAAACATCAGTCGGAGTTCGCCTGCAGCCTCCTCTACCACCTCCCCTAGAGCCACTGCTGTCAGCTCATTGTCTCCTTCCTCACATAAGATCAAGAAACCCATTCCAGATCCTCCTCCCCTCCCTCCTCCCCCCTCTCAAGCCATCCCCTACTTCACCCTCTACTCTGCCAGCCCCTGCGCCCCCACACCTACTCCCCCCATCCCTCCCCCGAGGACTCGTCACCTGGCGCGTCGGGAGGCCCTAAGATGTGCCCAGCTGCTGGCCGAGAGTACACCTTTGTCGCTGCCAGCCCCCACTTCAAAACCCCCTCCTCTCCCTCCTCCACCCACCCTCCCTTCTCCCCCCAAAATCCCCCCACCACCGTCGCTGCCTCCTCCACCATCTTTCCACGCGCTGGATGTGGAGATCCATAAGCTGCTGGCATTGGCTGGTCTCACTCAGGCCGAGCTTCTGAAGCTTAGCCCAGAGCTGGGAGTCTGCGTTGGCGGGGCCCTCGACAGCAGCCAGGGAGAGAAGGAGGAGGTGGCTGCCCCTGAGCCCGAGCCAGTCAAAATATCTCACCGCAGAGACAGCACGAACATCAGTGGAGACAGAGCGAGCAAGTATGACACAAAGGGGATGGAGGTGGCATGGACAGATGGATGGGGAGAGGCCGGGAAGTTTGGAGAACACAGAGGAGCAGATGTATCTCAAGGAGAACACACATATGGAGATAGAATACGTGAGGCGAAGAGGGACACCCTCGGAACAACCTCCTTCACAGACATGGCACGGAGACGGAAGCAAAATGGCGGAAGCGTTAACTCAGGCTGTAGCTGTGGATACAGTGCTAACGCTAGCCTGAGCACTGAATCGTATTACACTACTGATCTCTGCAACACCAACAGCACTAAAGTCACCTTTGAAAACTTCGACTACTCGTCTGAGATGCCCGACACGCCTCCCCCCCCCCCCCTCGCCCTTTGCCCCCATGTCCTCCTGTGACATCAAAACCCCCCAAGCTTCCTCCTCTGAAGCCCTGCACTGTCCCTGCCAATGCGGCCCGCCCCGACCGCTTTGACTGGCTCATCGCCTTCACCCCAGAAACAGAGGAGCTGAGGAAGAGCACCAGTGGGGTTATCCCACCAAGGGCACCATTGGGGTCAAAGGTCACAACCTTCAAAGAGCTGCGCAACCGAAGCAAGCAGAGCTCCCAGGCTGTTTATGCTGAGCCAGAGCCAGACCTGAGCATAGTAACACCAGACCCGGACTTCCTGTACAACTTGAAGTGGAGGAGGCAAAAGCAAGGCGGGGACGACACGCAGTGGGAATACACCTCTCAGGCTGAGGCCTGCCTCCTGATGCCGCCACCCACTCCCGCCTCACTGTCCCTCTTCAGGGAGATGCGTCACCTGACCCTAGAGGGGGACGGCCAGGCAGAGCCCCACCCCTCGCAGCGGATTGGCTGCTCCATCAGTGCGGGGAACCTGTGGAATATGGGACGTGAACGGGAGGGGGATGGGCAACAGAGGGAAGAAGAAGATGAAGAGGAAGAGCAGGTGAGAGGAAGAGCAGATGGAGGGAGAACCTTGGAATCCAGAACTACAGGTGAGTTTGTGTCTTCCATTCCATCCATTGCAACTCCAGTGTATTACCATTAGCCAGATCAAAAGGCTTTCAGAGCATGAGTAAGAATAGGGCTGAGAATGGTAGTAGCCAGAGAGTCAGTAACCGGCATTCTCAGCTAACATGAGACAGCAGCTGGTGCGGATTTATGCCAGGTTCTGTGCAGCCACCCATGACTCATCATCAGACAGTTGGACTTGAGTGGCACTCACCCACTGCCAGATGGGGTTGTGGTGTCTCAGGATGGCGTAGAGATGCTGGATGCTGCAAAGACCTTCATGTTGCTGTCCTTGCATGTGATGTCATCTCTGCTCATTAAATCATTCATGTTCTCTGCAGGCCTGAAGTACAGCTAAGTGCCCCTTCCTCTCACCGTCACTCTAGATAGATCCAGAACAAAATCTCATATGATTGATATTATGTATATTGTCATGTAAACATGCAAATCAAGAGGAGGCACACACACACACTGCTGTTTTATGAAATAAGTATACATAAAATATACAAGTGAACATTACATTATAGGCACATTATATACCACACTTTAGATTTCATCATCAAGTTAACGATAATTAAATGCAATAGTAGCATTAACTGTACTGAATCACTGAACTAATTATCTGAATAATGGCAGGCAAGAAATTCTAGATGTAAAGTGTAACTCATTAGGTCATTAAAACCTAAACCCCTAAACCTCAATATTTAACTTTACCTGTGGATATAAATTAGTTTATGTTAATCACTGCTTTTAGTAACAGAAGTTAAGAGACCTCAGGGGAAATGGTTACCATCTACACAGGCATACATTAGTTCCATTTATCTCTCTCATTCTCTCTCTCTCATTCTCCCTCTCTCTCTTTCTCTCACTTCATTGTTCTTTGACCTGTTTTGTATCCATGTGTTTACCTCTCTCCATCTCATCCCTGATTTGATGTGTCCCATCTACTAGGTCCTTCCTCCACTCTGTTCCTCCTGACTTTGACGTTGACATTTTATCCCTCTCCCTTTTGGGACTGCAGCATCGACCCAGATCATATTACACACCTCATGCCTGTATGCCCAGTAGAAGCTGTAAATATCACTTAGCTGCTCTAGGGTGGTAATCTCTCTTCTCCAGCAGCTCTTTCCGCAGTAGCAGTCCAACGATGCAAAATAAAATCAGCTTGAGGCTACATCTGACCCATTCACAGTTACTCAGTGTACCATGATGAACTAAGACAATACATTTTAAGACATAAGCTATGTTTTAAAGAAAATGTTTTTTTCTGGCCTAGTTATTTTCACAACTGTTTGAGCTGACATGCGTTCTCTGCAACGTAAATATTAGTAAAGACATGTTTTATTCTCCCATTTTATAATTTTTATAATTTTATTTTTTGGGAGAAAATGTCAGATGATATCTGAAGCACTATTTTTGTGTTTTGGTCATTATGTAATGCGTTGGCAAAACCGGATTGTGCTTACAAATATATTATAAATATAAATATTAGAATATTAGATGTGTTATATCTGTTATATTGTAAAATGGATGTGTCAAATCTTTCTGCTGTGCTGTAATTTCGCGTGTGTATACCTTTAAGAGTGAAGGAGGCGGGCATTAAGTCTCTGAGCCTATCACAGGCACACAAAAACACACGAAAAAAAACACAGGAAAAGCACAGTCTGCTTGTATTAGCAGAGGACAGTCTAAGGTACGGTAGTTCACAATTATTAGGTATGAAATTAGGTATACCATGGTTCTGTATCAATTGATAGTATATAAATTGACAAGTAGTGTGTTGAATACCAGGTGAATTTTTTTCTAAAGAAGTTTGTGACTCAGCATTAACTACTGTTACCTACCGGCTGGTTTAACTTAGACTAAAAGTAAAGTAGCCACTGTATTTAATGATAAATCAACACTATGCTTTAGTTTAAAACATGGAACCAAGGCAATTTTGTACTACTTAATCTGAATTCATTTATTTAAAATTAATTCTTGTAGTTTCAGCGTAGAAGTATCTCATCCCATCCTGAAACGTTCTGCTTAAGATCAAATCTTTGCCCTGGAACTGCTAAAACGCTGTTAGCATTATGTTCATAATAAGTGTGTTTCAATGTGAACAATGTTGGATGTAGTGATTTAAGAATGCTGGACTGCTTTGTTAAAGGACGTTAAGGCTTATGATGGGCTGTGTTTGTGTTGTGTTCGAATGTCATCACCGCACCATGATTCAGACATCACACCCCTCATACTGCAGCGAGTCTGGGCTATCTGAGTCCTCTCTAATCCACTTCCATGTTTTGCGGTGTGCTGTACTGTACTGTACTGTACTGTGCTGTGTGTTTATTTGTCCTTGGATGTATTTCAGAGTATGATGTGTGCAATTCCTCTGCATGTGTTGGTGATGGACTTTGTGGTGATGGTGTCAGGGGTGATTTCATATGCATTCTCTCTCTCTATATCTCTCTCTCGTTCAAAATGACACTAACATTTTCTCCATTTCTCTCTCCCTCCCTCCTCCTGTTGATTCAATCCCCTTCACCATTTCTTCCATCGCTTCTCTCCCTCGTATCTGCATCATCCATCCATCCATCCCTTTTTCGACAACCTCAAAACACTCCATTGTTCCTCCCCATCTCTGCTTCTCTGTGCCCCCCCCCCCCCCCCCCCCCCACTGCTCTTGCCTCTGCTCTACCCACTTGCTCCTCACGCAGTGTCCTCGCCCCCCCTCTCTCTTGCCCGTCCCCAAGCACCCCCCTCCACCTATTTCCTGCACTCCTTTCCCATGCCGCCCCCCCTTCTGATGGGCAGACAAGGCCTCCACAGGGCGCAGCCTGGAAGCTCTACTCGCTGCCAGGAAAGCCTCCAAACAAAAACTTCCCCGACCTCTGACAGCGTTAGTCAGACCTACCCCGACTCCCTCTACTGCTCTAAATTGAACCACAGTGTAGATGACACTGTTTTCCTGAATGACGATGTCAACAGCAACTTAGATTCGCTATACCTCCATGATAACATTTCTAAAAGTAATCTTGATTCTCTGTACTGCTACAGTAACGGGCCTACTACTAAGATTGATAATGGCTATCACTGTAAGAAAGACTCCCTCAGCAACATGGATAGCTTGCTCTGCACCCATTTAAACTGTAATGTAGACTCTCTGTATCATCCTCAGAGTGAGGGAATGAAATCCGACTTAACTAGAAACAATGGAGTAGACATATGTAATGATGGCAACACCACTCCATACAAAAACATTGAAATGCTAAGCTATGCTCACAAACAAAAGGCCCAGAGCTACCCACACTCAAGCAAGCAGAGCAGCACTGATTCACAGCATGTGATGACTCCTTACCAGAAGAGTGACTCATGCATCCCGTGGGACTCTTCTTTAGACCAGATGAAGTCCTTGGGTTCTGTAGAAATGACCCCCCCACCCCTTCCCACCTGCTACCTCTACCACCCCAAAAACTGCCCTATGCACAAAGGTGCTCCCCCCCGCCTTTCCCCCGTAGGTGCGCTCTCGCCCCCTTACAGGCCTGGACTCCCAGGCCCGGGGGTGGACACGTCCGGCTTGTGCTCACCCCTCTTCCCCCGCAGTCACACCCTCCCTGCCCTAGCTGCCCCACTCTACTACCCCTACCTCTACACTCCCCCGATCAGGGCTCTGGTCCAGGAGCCCCCCACTCCCAATCTCACCAAGCAGACACCACGTCCACGCGCTCTGAGTAAGGGACCTCTCTACGTTCTCTATGCTCTGTCTCCTCTCGCTCTTGGACTGTCCAGCACCCAGTCTGTCTAGCTGCTCTGTTTGTGTTTTAGCCTGTCCGCCTGGCTCTCTCTCTCTCTCTCTCTCTCTCTGTATGTGCATCTGTCTGTCTCTGTCCAGCTGTATAGCAGAGCTGCGTGCTTACTGTTTGTGGTGGGGGTCATGTCCCTGTGCTTCCGTTCCTGTGCATGGGCAACTGTGGCACAGCTTCTAGGAAAGGATCTAATCCTTTAGTAAAATAATGAGAATAGAGAGCGCTAACTCAGATTATCATGTGTTCCATTCTCACAGATCACCTCTCTTCCATTTACATATGTTTTAAATACAATAACACTTTAGGAGGCTAGCAAATCTCTCTCTATATAAATGCGTCTGTCTGCATTTATATAAATGATGTTAATTCTGCTAGAACAAAGAATGTACTTTTGTTCTATCTGTGGCGGTTCCTGAGAGCATGTTTGTATTATTTTAATCCTCCTCAATGTGTAGTGTGTTTTACCTCCAGTTTGGTGTCACCTGGTCTTCCTTTTACTTTTGTATGTGTTTGAGAGCATGCAGTATTTGAAGTTAATGAATTCACAAAAACTGTATTGACAAAAGAGGGGTTAAGGAAAAGCACTCAGGAACAATTGAATTCTTTCTTAACCAAAATCATTTTTGAAAAAGTTTTAAGCATTAATTCACCACTGATATGAGCAACTACATGTGAGGTAACAGTATCAGTTCCTCAGTTGGAACTAAACCTGTCCATTTTCCTCTCCCTCAGCGGTTCGCAGTCTCTCATTCGCTGGTTCCGTGCAAAGGGCTGGGGCCTGGATGGGCGATGATGATGATGCAAGCTTTGCCTTGAAAGGTGTAGGCCTGTCCTCTCAATGCCTGCAAGAGAAAAGAGGTGTGTGTGTGTGTGTGAGTCTCTATCTGTCCCTATGTATTCTATATGTTTGTGTCTATGTGTGTTTAACTGCATGCTGTTTTCTGTAACCCAGCTCTGGTCAGTGCGGTCAGTTTGGCAGTGGAGGCCATCTTGGCTCAGTTCAGCTCCTCCAGGACCTTGGTGCAGAAGGTCTGTCCAACTCTCATTCCCTCTGTGCCTTTTAGAATGCAACTGACATGGACCGCCATTTTACCCCCAGACTCAGAAGATGGGAAATGTATTCCTTATACCTAATATGTGTTCCATGTCTGTAGGGGTTCCTGATGTCAATCGTATCTTATATTCTATTGAAATGTCACATGACATCGTAAAGCCTTGCGCTACCTGAGACCCCAGCTCTGTGTTGTTCAGTAATTGTTGCTTTGTTTTCTCTCTCCATTTCCTGCTTGGCCCCCCCTGTCCTCCTCCTCCTCCTTCTCCTCCTCTTTCCCTCCTCCAGTCCCTGTTGGTAGATAAGGTACTGATGTAGCCTCACTCTTAGTAGATTTAATTGCTCTGTGTACTAACCTCACTCTCACCTACTGTGTTTGTCTCATCTCTCTCTCTCTCTCTCTCTCTCTCGTTCGTTCTTTCTTTCCTTCCTTCTTTCTTTCTCTATCTCTTTTGTACTTATTCATTTACTCATTTCTTTCTACTGCATGTTTTCAATAAATCTGTTGTTTATGTTATTACTACCCCCCCCCCCCCCAACACACACACACACACACACACACACACACACACACACAATCTCTCCCACTCTCCATTTTCTTGTTTTCTATTTTACTCCTGGTCCCTTTGACCCTACATTAATCCTACATTTCTATTTTTACCCTTAAAACGCCCATCTGTTTTTCTGTTAATTATGCCTCCATCCTCTATCCATCTGCTTTGTTCTTTCATCTTCCTCCACTTTCCTGTTTTCTCTCTCTGTCTCTCTCTCTCTTTCTTTCTTTCTTTCTCTCTCTCTCTCTGGTTTGCCTTTGCAGGCACTCTCTGGGGATAGTAGTATAAACCCTGCTCTGGGCCGTCTGGTACTGCAGTGCCTTTGCCCAGCCCTCCGCACCCTGCTGTCCGATGGACTCAAGCCCCACCAAAGTGACCTGATTGCAGGCAGAAGGCCAAATTCACCTTGGGGACTCGTGCAGGCCTCCACCAAGCCAGGTCAACACAAGGGTCAAACATGCTTTGGGATAACTGTGCTTCAGTAGCCATGTATTGTCTTTCTCTCTGTCTCTCTCTTTCTGCCTCAATCCCCTTGCTTTCCTCTTTCACCTCTACCTCTCCTCATTTCACCACCCCGTTTCACAGATCCCTAAAGGGTTGAGTCACTTATTCTCAGTCACTGTTCTCTCGCTTTACACAGGCACCTCCCACGTGCAGACAGACAGACAGACAGACAGACAGACAGACAGACAGACAGACAGACAGACAGACAGACAGACAGACAGACAGACAGACAGACAGACAGACAGACAGAGACAGACAGAGACAGACAGACATTCTTTCTCTTCCACTGTCTGCTTTTATTTGCATTACAGCTCCTGCAGTATGTTGAAATGATGTCAGCCAGATTTGTTTGACATCTGAAGTTTCTCTCATGTTCCCCTGGCTCTCCTGTAGGCCCCAGTACTCAGGGCCTGCACAGTCTGCAGTGTAGAGTGGCCGAGCTGCCCCAGCTGAGGCAGAGTCGGCACAGGTTCAACTCCTTCCTGCTCGGCCTCCTCAAGTAAGCACTGCGCCAGTCCTAACCCTCCATACTTTTTTGACATACACCCTGATGGGACCTGCCTGTCAGCCTGCTCTGGAGAAGTCAGAATCATAGTAGAAATGATGTGACCGATGATGTTAGACCAGTGTGTGTGTGTGTGTGTGTGTGTGTGTGTGCGTGCGTGCGTGTCTGCGTGCGCGTGTGTGCGTGCGTGCGTGCGTGCGCGTATACGACTGAGACATTGTGTAGTTTACGTCAGTGACTTACTGTGTGTTCTCTCCTGCAGCATCAAACTGCTTGATTACTGGATCTCTCACCTGCAGACATGTAGTGGTATGTTTGTACATCACCTTCATTTCATGGCTTTGTATTGTTTTATGTTGTATCATCAACGATAATGATCTCTGAAGCATATTCAGCATTCTCTCTCTCTCTCTCTATCTTACCATTTTTCCCTCTCTCAGATGTGTTGTTGACATACTATCGACCAAACTCCTTCATGAGGTTGTCTCTCACTTCCTGTCAGCCTCTCTTTGAGGAGCTCCTCCTCCTGCTACAACCTCTGTCCCTCTTGACCTTTAATCTTGACCTGCTGTTCCAACACCACCACCTTGACCCCGCCTCCCCTGCTGACACTCCAGCCAATCACAGCCCAGACTTACACAGCCCACCCAATCAAGACCTGGGCTTCAGGGTCTCTTCCCAGGGCTTGTTCCTGGGGCGTCGCCTGGAGAGTGTGTTAGAGCACGATGTAGGAAGGCTAGAATCCGACACAGCCAATCAGAGCAAAGCTCTCTCAAGCTTGTCCAAGCCATTGGCTGGAGGGGTAGTCCAGTCAGCCAGTCGTGGCCCTGTGCCTGTCTTGCCGTTTGCCAGTCACGGAGAGACGAGCCCTCAACTTCAGTGGGTACGGGAGAAAGGCATAGCGCCACCTCTAGATGACAGTGGGCACAACCTGTCCCAGCAGGCAGGGCAGGCCATCCAGCAGGGCTGGGGGGCAGTGGTCCGCTGGGGGGAGCGCCTGGGACAGAATCTGAGCTCTTTGGGCTCCTCCAACTCAGAGGCTTCTGAGGATGTGACCACAGGGATGTCCCCAGACACCCGCAGAGAGCCAGGCGTCCTCCGCTCCCACCCCCAGGAGGAGGTCTCTCCCTGGGCCAGCAGCGTGGCCGTGCCCTGGGGGCTGGAGAGGCTGTTTGGAGCCTCTAAGAGTCCCTCCAACCCTCCATCACTTACCACACAGGCCAGGTGTGCAGTGTGTCTGTGTGTCTGTGTGTCTGTGTGTGTGTGTGTGTGTGTGTGTGTGTGTGTGTGTGTGTTCTCATTATGTATGTCTTGGTATGAGTTTGTTTGTGTGTGTTTCCACGTGCACATGACTGTGGTTTATCAGTGTGATTATTTAATTTATTGTAATTAGTTTCACCTGTGAGAAGAGGTAGCCTACTCTCTCTCCACCTCCAATTCTGCGTGTTTCTTCACCCTTGCCATTGTGTCTTATTCCCCTCTCTGACTCTCCCAGGCGTCCGTCTCAGTGGTTGGCTCCCGGTGTGTCTGTCCTCACACGCATGGTCAGCAGCCACCAGCCCGCTCTGCCCGACAGGATCCATGTGGAGACAAAGACAACGAACCCCGCTGAGAAGGAGAGACAAGAAACTCAAGACAAACCAAAAGGCACCAGGTAAGAGTTTTCCCAACATGACCTCCCTTCTTCATAAATAAAAACATACAGGGCATCTCTGTTCTCCATCTTAGCTAATGTGACATAGCTAATGATAGTCACATCATTGCTACAATGAAATTGCTGTAAATGATGTCATGGCTATTTTAAATTACATTTTATAAAAATAAAATTTGGCGTATGATTGTGAGTTATATTGTCTATTGACGCATTCTGGAGGTTTTCAGTTAATATTTTAGCAATGGTTGGAAAGTGCCTTCAGAATTGCTTTCATTGGTCTGAGTAGGATCGTTACTGATAACAGTGATATGATTGGTCTACCTATTTGTTCATCAGGGCAGTGCGAACACTTTGTGACCATTCAGGCTCAGGGGCGGAGCTGAGTTTCCAAAAGGGGGAGGAGCTCATTGTACTTGGAAGCGTGGACCAAGATTGGATTCGTTGTCGTCAAGGAGAGAAGGAGGGGCTTGTGCCCATTGGTTACGCCTCTCTCATCTTGTGACCTCTTTAATTATCTTCTGATCAATTAAGGTCAAAAAGGTGAAGACCTGAAAAGAAAAATAAATAATAAAGAGAAAAAGAAACGAATATGAAATGTAGTAGATTAGTAGCTTGTAGATGTTTAATGTTAATCTCCTATCCCAGTTGCCTGGTTCGTGATATGTAAGATGTTTATGCTAATGTTGGCATTTGGCTTAAATAAGGTTGAAAACACATACTGTATAAATTATACATATACATATATACTATATGAATATAGATTGATTTTCCAAGATAGATAGACGGATAGATAAACAAGAAAAACTATTGTTAAACTATTGGTATGCAGTTATTTAGTAATAATGTAAAAATTTAAAACATCCTTAGAAGATACTGACACATTGTAAGTCCCTAAAAACGACAAAAAATAATAAAGCTAGATTTAAAAAAGGTTATACATATACAAAAAATACTTATAAAGGAAGGTATTTGGCAAATGCACAAATCACTACCAATTTAGATATTAGCCAGTGAATGCAACTTCAAAATATGCACAGAGTGAACAAAATGCAATGCACTTAACAGATAATAATGGACAGACCCTTAGACGTCTGTCTGAGTACTTAGGGCAACTCTTTTCTGTCTCTCTTTTCTCTCTCTCTCTCTCTCTCTGAAAACAAAAAAATCTCTCGCTTGTTCAAGTCCCTCTAAGGAAGCAACGTGTTTGTGACCCTATTGTATGCCTGGTAATCTGTTTAATCTGCCAAACCTCCCAAATTAATAATTTAAAAAGTATCTAAATAAGTACCTAAATACAACACACAAATGCTATGGCAAGTCATTATCTAAATGTGTCTTCCCCAAAGCACCTCCATTGCATCATATTATTTGTCATTATTGTTATACTCAGTAGAAGTAGTACTACAGGATGGTGGTGTGATGGTGTGTCCTCATGTTAATCCTCAACAATCTTTTAATTAGTATGATTGTTCGATAGCACTGTAGGCTTGATATTGATGACTATGCATATGCCGTACTGTACGATACACATGGCTTGGGTAGCCCTCTGTTTTCATGTTTTGATCATTGTGATTGACGTCTTTTATTAGTTAAATTCGTTAGTTTTTGATATTTTGGATAAAGTGATGAAGTCTGAAGCTGCATGGCACACTATCAGGTCCTGCCGTTCATCAACCTTTGCACTGAGAAGAACAGGTTCATTGGGAGAACCCTTGACTGTTCTGTTTGGAATCTATATGGATTGCACTTAAACCTTCTGGTGAAACATTTGTATCAAAAACAATCTTTTTCATAGCTTCTAAGCAGAACCTTTATGGGTTCTTAGTAGAAAGTTGTATCAGTTATTCCAACTTATCCTTATTGAATAACACCTAGAGGACTTTACTTAGAACCCCATGCTGAAAGCTTCTTTGTAGATCATATTTCATCCATAAACTTTGTAGTTAAGAACCCATGACGCTGTAAGGGTTATAGGTGCAGCTTTGAGAGGCCTTTGTGTGGAGTTGTGCCGAGCGTGGAACACACATGCTCACCTCTACCATGTAACAGCATCAGCTGGATCTGCGGACAACTGATTTAAGCCAACCCCTGCAAAGCCCTCGTGCCACGCCAACTCCTCTCTCTCTATCTCAAGCCTCCATCGACCTGCTCTAAGTCTGCTGCTGATGCACTCCTTTCTTTACCACAGCCTTGGTTTATCAGGAAAGGTGTGTGATGTGGATTCAGTCCATACTAATTGGGGGGTATCTGAGGCCCAGCTGAGCTCAGTGACCCCTCCAGGCTAGATACTCCACAGTCAGGGATGCAGCAGAGGGGAAGTCGGGTCGGGGACCCTGAAAGATTCGGGGGGCCCTGCACTGGATAGGGGCTCAGGGACGCCAGGCAGGCCGCATAGATTTTTGCGCTTTACTCGAGAAGTTGAGATTTCTACAGGATCACCAGGATTAGCTAGCTAGCTATGGCCCTGATTACACTTGATGTCATATAACCAAAGCATGGTGCCAACATGTCCATACAGAATTTTGTCTGCTTATCTCCCAAAAAATTATAATAAATGACAAATAAATAAACAACAAGGATAGAAGAAACATAACGTTCTAGTAGCTACATCAGGCACGGGTGTGATTGAGTATGTAACACTGTGTATTTCTTATTTGAAATGTATGCTTTTCATTTGCATTTCAGTGAAAGAATTTACAAGACCTGACAATTAGACAACAACTGTGTCAAGTACGCATCAGAGTAAATCCTGAGTTTCAGGAGCTGTAGTCTTCATCCAGGAAGTGAGGAAGGAAATGCAGAGGAAGGGTGCTGAGGATCAGGGAATACTTGGGTTCTTGTTTAAGGTGTTGATTGTATTCAGGATAATTTGAAAAGCCTGTACTGTTTTTCCTGTAACAGTAATGGATTTCATACCATCTTTACTGCTGTGGGATATTGCAACCTTTGGTGCAAGATGAAAAACATCAATATCAGGAATCAATGTTTTTTGGTTTGTTTCGATGTTCTTTTTCATCAGTACATAAATATAGATATATATGGGGATATGGTATTTATTTAATGGAAAATGAAATATGTTTCATAGTTGATGTGTTACTATTTCTGTAACTTGTGGAAGCCATTTAGCTGTTTTCTCCCTGTTTCTCTTTTGTTTATCTCTCTTTCTATCTATCTGGTGTTGTGTGTATGTGTGAGTAAGTGTGTGTGCCTGTGTGTGTGTGTGTGTGTGTGTGTGTGTATCAGTGGGTTGTGTAGCTCTTTATGGTATTGCCCGCTAGCAGCACACTAACACATATGTACTAAGTCCTTGCAAAGTCACTCAAGTCAGTCAAGCTCCTTGCATGTGCTTGTTTGTAAATATATCCAATAAAGTAATAATCTATACTATTGTCCTTTTTTTAAATGGTGTGTAATTCAAGGTGTTTGTGTCTCACATGCACTGCTACATACAGCCAGTAGGTGAAGACATTTCCCAGATGAACACACACACCTAAATTACCATACACTAGGGGTCCTCATGCTCTGAAGCAAGTGGATCCACCATCCCTTAGCATTCAATCCACTAAACACATTCAGATATTGAAAGGGGCTTGTTCAGCAAACAGGGAGGTAGGGATAGAGCATCTGTGAAGCCACAGCTGCTGTTCCTCCCCAATACGCTAGTGGACTGAGACCGAATGCATGGGAATATATACATGGAGGCCGAACATCTACACATCCACTGACTGTACTCAATTGAGTCAAGCATAAAAACTGACCCACACTGTTTTTCTTTCTTTTAAATTTTACCCTTTATTTATGCAATGACGCAATATTATCCATTTTCCAAATTCCAATGTGCTATTTAATATCACATTTCACAGGCCAATGGGTGTTGCAATGTGCTTAACACGAATAGTGCAGATAAACCTAAAAGAAAAATCTGAGACCACATTAAATTAAAAGGTATATATATATATATTCGTATGTCTCAAAATACATTTCATAATGTTGTTAAATAACTAAGCTTGTGTCCGCGAGCCATGCTAGTGCTTCACTGTTCAAGGTAGACAGTGCCTGAGGACCAGGGCACTGGTACTTGGTGCAGCCATTGATAATGTGATCAATTAAAAGGTAAAAACTCAGAGATGTGCCATCATAATTTCCACATTCCCGACCTGCCCTCTGGTCACCCCCACAAGACCTCATCCCAGCCCTGTGTGCCTCTCCAGCAGCCCTTAAGGAAGTCCACATCACTTCGAGACATAGGCTGATAGCTGCACACTGTTAGGGCATCATAGTTTCCCCCGTCCAGATGGGTCCCTGGAGAAAGGCAGAGAGAGAGGGGCATACCAGTACCAAACTCTGCAGTGTGGAACAGAATCAGGCTGTCGGCATCATAGAACGACACCCGGCCTTCATCACAGTCCAGATACACACCCACTCGCCACGGTCGACTCTGCAGGTTCAGGGGGGTCTCCTGGCCCCCAGCTACCACACTGTAGCCCCTGCCATGCTTTAGGTACAGCATCCCCTGCTCCTGCAGCTTGCCAGGTGACGCCTCCACACACACCCCAACGCTCCAGTCCAGCTTCCTGCCCACCTCCACTTCCCAGTAGTGCTGGCCGCCCCAGTGTGCACCTTGGCCCCTGGCAAGCGGCCTGTAGTCCCGGTACAGGCCAAATAAACCCTTCCTGTCCACCCTCTGGATGGAGCGGCCACTGCGTGCCACCTTGGCATACGCCTCGTCCCACAGAGTGATGACATCATCATGGGGCACTGTTTGGGAGGGGGGGTTACAGGAGAGGATTGTGGAATGGAATGTGTAAACCTCTTTTATTTAAATAGATTGAATCCTATATAGAAAATAGATATTGTATTACTTGTTGATAAAATCTTACAAGTAATATAAATACCATGTATTATTCTGGGGGTTCCTGTTGTGTGGCGTGTTTCTCCCCTCACCTGGTTGGATGTTTCTAAGTATGTCCTTCCACACAAAGAAGAGGAGATGTGTCTCATAAGGACCCAGAGAGAGGAAGTCACTGGACACACTCAAGTCTGCCATCTTGGATGAGAACCTGAGAGAGACATTCAGACAGAATGGAGGCATCTGGCTCAGCTGTAGTCTATTAGGATTAGAGCTGGAAGATTGTGTTTTATGTACTTATATCGGTACGTACTGATGATATGTTGCGCTGCCGGTTCCTTCAGCAGATGCCTCATCATGCACCAGCATCTTCTCAACCAGGTCACATCCCACTGAAGTCCACCACTGCACAAACACACATACACAGATAGACATGCATGCATACATACATTACATTTTACATTTACATTTAGCAGACCTATTTCCAAAGCGATATACAAGAGGGAGAACAATCAAGCTATGACCAATAGAGACCTAGTGTAACAATAAATACTATTTTACATAAGAAATTAAAAGTGCAGGAATGTTACTGCTGACTCCATAGACTGTCGTACATACATACATACATATACACATACATACATACCTCAGATACATGAATGGATCAGTAGGCGAACTGGCCTCTTTAAAGCACATATTCAGGATCTGATGAAATGTGAAGATCACCATAAGATCTCACCTGAAGGAACGTGATGGGCTGACTGCTATTCAGACTCGACTTCAGCATCCCCTCTGTGTTCCTCTCCTTAGTGTAGATCTCCTTCATCTTGGACAGGTTCTTCTGCATCGGCTCCAGAACTCTCTTCTCCTCCTGCTGCAAGCACGTCTTCACCTCCTGCTCCTTCTGTCTGAGGAGCTGGTGCAGCTGCTCAAACTGAGCGGATATCTGCACTGACAACTCTCTGGACTCCTCCTGGGGTAGTGCAGGGACAGCTTTAGAAACTACATGTGTCCTTTAATAGTGCAATCACGATCAATTAAGTGATCGATTAAAGGGATTCTTTGAGAAAACTCTAAAATAAGACTCTGAAATAAGACTGAAATACAAGTAAGACAACATTTTCCCTGTAGTCAAAACATTTACATTACATTTTCATGCTTTCATTTCACACACACCTTTATCCGAAGCGACCTATAAGCAAGGTAGATTACAACCTAGGCAACAGCAGGGTAAGGAGAAGACTTGAGAATGGGCGTGATAATACTCAGTCTTACAATCTGATCTAAGTGCCATTAAAAGTGAATAGCAGCACTGGATGGTGTTGCAATGCGGTTGCCAGAGCCACCCATCATTCTTCCAACAGTCTATGGAGTTGGCAGGATTCAAACCTGCATAGCATAGCATAGCATAGCATAGCATATAATTACTGCATGAAGTAGGAGGCAGGACCATGGAGTAGAGGTCTGAAAATGATGGTGAATTCTTAGCTTTGATTTGTTTTTAGCTTGTGCTAACTTCCTCTCTTTGCATGCGGTAGCTTCAATGCATAGCAGCATTCCTCTCCATGAATTACCTTTGTTTTTTGGATCTCAGCAGTCTGCAGACTGATCATGTAGTCAAGGTTATCATTCTCTTTAGAGAGGAAGGCCACTGCTCCACTCAACACACCCTAGAAAACAGAACAAAGCGTGGGTTCAACACTGCAACAGAATGTACTTTTCAATTGTTCAATCAATTGTATGTTTGTATGCATGTATGTACAGTATGCATGTTTGTATGTGTTTGTATGTATGTGTAATTGCAGTCACAATAGTTTTAATAGTTTCTCCACTATGCGGTATCTTGTGCTACTAAAGATGTTTGATGTATGTTTGACTCATTTTCCCAGGATGCATGTAACATGGACCTTGGATGTGTGACTAAGGGCGGCATAGTTTGTATGTATGTATGTATGTATGTATGTATGTATGTATGTGAGTATGTATGTATGTTTGTAGGCCTACTGTACTGTTGTATGTATGAATGTATATACTGTACGAATGTATGAATGAATGTTTGTATTGTATATGTTTCACCACTGACCTTGCAGCTTTGTGCCATCTCTTCAACAGGTCTGAACTTGTGTCCCTCATGGCTGCTTCCATCCCTGCAGACCAAACACACCAGTTGCTGGTCCGTCTCACAGAACAGCTTCAGCTTCTCCTCGTGTTGGGGACACATCAGCTCTGGCGCTTCCTGCCTCTGGGTCCCAGTCTCCGTCATCATGCTGGTGAGACTCTTCTCCAGCATCATCATGCCGGTGAGACTCTCCTCCAGCGTCTTCTGCTCCAGCAGCTGCTCTCTAGCAGCGCACACCACGTTCCTCAGCGTGCGGTTGGCTTTAATGTGTTTCCGGATGAAGGGGTGTCTGCACTCGGGGCACTGGCCGGAGCCACCACTGGCTACCAGGTGAGCCGTGATGCACTTCCTGCAAAAGGTGTGCTGGCAACGTAGGCTAACAGGATCGCTGAACTCACACAAGCACACGGGACACAGGATCTGCTCCAACAGGGCTGACGCCATGTCAGCAAAAACCCTCGGTCTTCACAGCTGAAGCTGACGATCCCACAAGATAAATATCCGTTTCAATCCGTTTCATGCAGGAATTATAAACCTGACCTCCCTGAATAGCAATGGGTCCTACACAGCCTACGTAAAATGTTTCATACATTAGCCTACTTTCAATATATTCTTCACACAGGAGTGTAATAGGTCTACTGTAATCAAAGTAACAGGCAACGAGCACTCAACCTGCTTACGGTCCAGTCACTGCAGTCTCAAGCTGAAGCTATACCTCTGCGGTGTGGACTTCCAAACTGAAAACGCACAGGTTCAGAACTTCAGACTCCTACAGCTTTTATTTACCGCACAGCAATACATTCACAGTCCTACTGATTTGCTGTCGATATACATGGAACAGGAAATGAAACCTATTCTGTTACTGTTACGGCTACTGTCAATGTGTCGATATTTCAGAGGAGTTGCAATCATAACGGCAGGACATGACCGACATATTGTTATTGACAAAAAAGAGGACATCAGAGGCGGGGCAGCGTGTAAAAGATACAGCCCACTGTTAAACTAGTCTTTTATTTTGACAGGTATTATTTTTTGTTGATGGACTTTCTCTACTTCCTGAAGTGTACGCTGTCGGTAGACGATCGGTGGTAATTCGGTGGAAGTAATTTATTATTCCTTACATCCTTTATATTTGTCATTCACGTTATTTACGTTTACGTTATTCACCGCTAGCGATTACACCGACACAAGTGTAATTCAGTTGCTATTAATGTTGAACAGCAGCGTTAAACGTGACACAAAAGTCAGAAAATCGACATTGTCACTCAAGGACAAAATAAAGGTCATTGTATTAGCCAATCATACGTATATTTTTTTCCGTTCCAGTCAGGTGACTGGTCTTAACCAATCAGAGACCAAAATGATTTCCAGTTACCACTGTCGCTACACGATGGTAGTCCTTTGGGGAATCGTAGTCCCTCACATTGCGCATGCTCAGACACAAACGGTTTACGGCATAAGGCTCAACATCAACATCAACATATCTGGCTTGTCTTAACGCATAATGTAGGTTTATTTAACGTAATATTTAATAATGTTGTAAACGGTTTAAACGTCAACATATGGGGCTTGTCTTAACGCATAATGTGGGTATATTTAATGTTATATTTAATTATGTTGTAAACGGCTAACAGCATAAGGCTCTACATCAACATATAAAACGAAACTGGGGAGAGACTTTTTGATCCTCCACCTCATCTGTTTTGTCCACTGTGACATCTTCTTTGTTTTTAAATAAATGGTCATGTTTTCAAAAAACTGGCTTTCGTCGCTTTTCTCCATGATTGAAAACGGATCTGTCGTTGTGACGCATGCGCGCGCGGCTTCGCTGTCGACAGCAGTCGACAGTGTCGCAAAATGACGCATGCGCAATGTGAGGGACTACGATCCCCCAAAGGACTACCATCGTGTAGCGACAACCACCGATCGTCTGATTACCACCCATTGTCTACGGACATGGCCCAAGCAGGACAACTTTAGATTATATGACAGCTAAGCAAATTAGGCCAATTGCCTGGGGAGGAGGAGTAGGCCTATAGGGGTATGGTGTAGCAGGTCGCACCATCTGCAGCTGAATACCTCCAAGACCAAGGAGGTATTGGACTTCCATACCGTGGCTTGCAAAAGTGTACAACCCCCCTGAAAGTCATCGCCATTTTCACATCTACAAAAGATACTAGTTACACACACTTTCCCAGTCAGTATGTTAATTGCATTTATGCTGCAGTATACTTCCAAATGCTATATATTCTATTTGTCTGCTAACATTACAACAAAAAAAACCTTAAATATACTACTTGCATAGTATTCAAGACCCTGTGCTTTCGAGTTCCAGATTGAGGCAGATGACACATTTTTCGCAAATGATGGAAGTGCCAGTTTTTGGACCATAACTAATCATACTTACGTACTATCAATATGAATGGAGTGGAGAAGAGATCTCCTGGATATTAAAAATCACACCGTCTAAACATAACCATCCAGGTTGTGAAATAAGAGAGGAAATGAAGACTGAAGAGGCAAAGTGTATTTCAATTTTATTTATATAGCGCCAAAACAATAAAATTGTCTCAAGGAGCTCTAAACAGCCTAGGGCCTGAACCCTGTTAGTGCAAGCACAAAGGCGACAGGGCCAATGAAAAACTCCCTGTTGATCAGGAAGAAACCTTAAGCAGAACCGTGGCACATAAGGGAGTGGCCCATCTACTTGAAGCCGGCCGGGTAGAGATAGAAGGGGGGGCTTGGAGAAGGGAGAGAAAAAGGGGGGTGGGTTGATTCCACTGATTTCTGATCACATGACTTCCTCTCTCCCCAATCAACTCCACAACATCTGGTAGACAAAGCCCCAGATGTGTTGCACCAAAGTCAGGAAAACTTCCGGATCACTGGTGGACTGTCGGGAATGATAGCTGCACACTTAGGGAATCATCATCTCCCCCGTCCAAATGGGTCCCAGGAGAAAGGCAGAGATAGAAGGGCTCAACTTTACCACACTCTGCAGTGTGGAACAGAATCAGGCTGTCGGCATCATAGAACGACACCTGGCCTTCATCACAGTCCAGATACACACCCACTCGCCACGGCCGAGACGGCAGGTTCAGGGGGGTCTCCTGGACCCCAGCTACCACACTGTAGCCCCTGCCATGCTTTAGGTACATCATCACCTGCTCCTGCAGCTTGTCATCAGACTCCTCCACACACACCCCAACGCCCCAGTCCAGCTTCCTGCCCACCTCCACTTCCCAGTAGTTCTGGCCGGCCCAGAATTGACCCCGGCCCATGGCCAGTGGCCTGTAGTCTCGGTACAGGCCAAATAAACCCTTCCTGTCCGCCCTCTTGATGGAGCGGCCACTGCATGCCACTTTGGCATACGACTTGTCCCACAGATCGATGACATCATCATGGGGCACTGTTGGGGGGGGGTTACAGGAGAGGATTGTAGATAGATTGAATCCGAAAGCACGTACATAATATTATAAAACATATATAGATACAGTATATATAGATATGTCTTACAAGTAATATAAATACCATGTATTATACTGGTGTTTCTCCCCTCACCTGGTTGGATGTTTCTAAGTATGTCCTTCCACACAAAGAAGAGGAGATGTGTCTCATAAGGACCCAGAGAGAGGAAGTCACTGGACACACTCAAGTCTGCCATCTTGGATGAGAACCTGAGAGAGACATTCAGACAGAATGGAGGCATCTGGCTCATCTGTAGTCTATTAGGATTAGAGCTGGAAGATTGTGTTTTATGTACTTATATCGGTACGTACTGATGATATGTTGCGCTGCCGGTTCCTTCAGCAGATGACCCATCATATATCAGCATCTTCTCAACCATGTTACATCCCACCGAAGTCCACCACTGCACACATACACACAAACACACCAAACAGACATGCATTCATACATGCATACATACCTCAGATACATGAATGCATCAGTCGGTGAACTGGCATCTTTAAAGCACATATTCAGGATCTGATGAAATGTGAAGATCACCATAAGATCTCACCTAAAGGAACGTGATGGGCTGACTGCTATTCAGACTCGACTTCAGCATCCCCCCTTTGTTCCTCTCCTTAGTGTAGATCTCCTTAATCTTGGACAGGTTCTTCTGCATCGACTCCAGCACTCTCTTCTCCTCCTGCTGCAAGCACGTCTTCACCTCCTGCTCCTTCTGTCTGAGGAGCTGGTGCAGCTGCTCAAACTGAGCGGATATCTGCACTGACAACTTTCTGGACTCCGTCTGGGGTAGTGCAGGGACAGCTTTAGAAACTACATGTGTCCTTTAATAGTGCACTCACGATCAATTAAGTGCTTGATTAAAAGGATTCTTTGAGCAAAAGACATCCTGCTAGACTCTTAAATAAGGCAGAACTTTTTCCCTGAAGTCAAAACATTTACATTACATTTTCATGCTTTCATTTCACACACACCTTTATCCGAAGCGACCTATAAGCAAGGTAGATTACAACCTAGGCAACAGCAGGGTAAGGAGAAGTCATTGAGAACGGGCGTGATAATACTCAGTTTTACAATCTGATCTAAGTGCCATTAAAAGTGAATAGCAGCACTGGATGGTGTTGCAATGCTGTTGCCAGAGCCACCCATCATTCCTCTGACAGGCTATGGAGTTGGCAGGATTCAAACCTGCACTGCACACCATAGCATATAATTGCTGCATGAAGTAGGACGCAGGACCATGGCGTAGAGCAGGGGTTTTCAACTGGTTTTGTCCCAGGGACCACCATTCTGACTAGAAAGTAATTTGCGGCCCACTGATATGCCTGCACGCGCGAGCGTGTTTGTAACCGCCACCGCCACGCCCCCTCCCCCTGCACAGATATTCTGCCTATAACACTTAAATATGTGCAGTTATCAGGGTAGATCACTAACCGCCGTGGCCACGCCCCCTCCCCCCGCGCACATATTCCGCCTGTAGCACTTGTCAGTGTAATTTCTTCTATATTTTTCACGATATTCAAGAGTAATCTGGAAATGTGTTGAAATTCAATGGTGAACTGATCAACATAGGCTCTTGTCGCGGACCCCCTGCAATGCCGTCGCGGACCATCAGGGGGCCACGGACCCCAGGTTGAAAACCCCTGGCGTAGAGGTCTAAAATGATGGTGAATTCTTAGCTTTGTTTATAGCTTGTGCTAACTTCATTCTTTTGCATGCCGTAGCTTCAATGCATAGCAACATTTCTCTCCATGAATTACCTTTGTTTTTCCGATCTCACAATCCTGCATTATGATCTTGAAGTCCAGGCTATTATTCTCTTTAGACAGGAAGGCAACTGCTCCTCTCAACACACCCTAGAAAACAGAACAAAGCGTGGGTTCAACACTGCAACAGAATTTACTTTTCAATTGTTCAATCAATGGTATGTTTATATAAATGTATGTACAGTATACATGTATGTATGTGTTTGCATGTATGTTTGTCTGTCTGTATGTATGTTTGTAGGCCTACTGTACTGTTGTATTTATGAATGTATATACTGTACTGTATGTTTGAATGAATGTATGTATTATATATGTTTCACCACTGACCTTGCAGCTTTGTGCCATCTCTTCAACAGGTCTGAACTTGTGTCCCTCATGGCTGATTCCATCCCTGCAGACCAAACACACCAGTTGCTGGTCCGTCTCACAGAACAGCTTCAGCTTCTCCTCGTGTTGGGGACACATCAGCTCTGGCGCTTCCTGCCTCTGGGTCCCAGTCTCCGTCATCATGCTGGTGAGACTCTTCTCCAGCATCATCATGCCGGTGAGACTCTCCTCCAGCGTCTTCTACTCCAGCAGCTGCTCCCTAGCAGCGCCCACCACGTTCCTCAGTGTGCGGTTGGCTTTAATGTGTTTCCGGATGAAGGGGTGTCTGCACTCGGGGCACTGGCCGGAGCCACCACTGGCTGCCAGGTGAGCCCTGATGCACTCCCTGCAAAAGGTGTGCTGACAACGTAGGCTAACAGGATCGCTGAACTCACACAAGCACACGGGACACAGGATCTGCTCCAACAGGGCTGACGCCATGTCTGCAAAAACACTCAGTCTTTACAGCTGAAGCTGATGATCCCACAAGATAAATATCTGGTTCAATTGTTTGTGCAGGAATTATAGACCCGACTTCTGTGAATAGCAATGGGTCCTACACAGCCTACATAAAATGTTTCATACATTACTTTCAATCTATTCTTCACACAGGAGTGTAATAGGTCTACTGTAATCAAAGTAACAGGCAAAGAGCACTCAACCTACTGACGGTCCAGTCACTGCAGTCTCCAGCTGAAGCTATACCTCTGCTGTGTGGACTTCCAAACTCTGAAAACGCACAGGCTCAGTCGGGTTCAGAGTCCTAGAGCTTTTATTTACCGTACAGCAATAAATTCACAGACCTACTGATTCGCTGTCGATGTACATGGAACAGGAAATGAAACCTATTCTATTACTGCTACGGCTACTGTCAATGTGTTGATTCTTCAGAGGAGTACACAGACACAAGAGTAATTCAGATGCTATTAATGTTGAACAGCAGCTTTAAACGTGACACAACATTAAAAGTCAGGCAATCGCCATCGTTACTCAAGGACAAAATAAAGGTCCTAGTATTAGCCTGGTATTAGCCAATCATACGTATATTTTTCCCGCTCTGGTCAGGTGATTGGTCTTAACCAATCAGAGACCAGAATTACTTCCGGTTACCACCAATCGTCTACCGACATCTGTCACCACCCATCGTCTGGTTACCACCCATCGTCTACCGACATGGCCCAAGCAGGACAACTTTACATTATATGACAGTGAAGCAAATTAAGCCAATTGCCTGGGGAGAAGTATAGGGGTATGGTGCAGGTCACACCATCTGCAGCTGAATACCTCCAAGACCATACTGTGGCCTTCCATGGACTTTCATACCGTGGCTTGCAAAAGTGTACAACCCCCCGGAAAGTCATCGCCATTTTCACATCTACAAAAGATACTTACACATACTTTCCCAGTCAGTAGGTTTATTGCATTTATGCTTAAGTATATTTCCAAATGCTATATATTTTATTTGTCTGCTAAACATTACAACAAAAAAACCTTAAATATACTACTTGCATAGTATTCAAGACCCTGTGCTTTTGAGTTCCAGATTGACACGGATGACAAAATGATTCACAAATGATAGAGGTGCCATTTTTTGGATGATAATTAATCATACTTACGTGCTGTGAATATGAATGGAGTGGAGAAGAGATCTCCTGGATATTAAAAATCACACCATCCAAGGATAACCATCCAGGTTGTGAAATAATAGAGGAAATGAAGACTGAAGAGACAAAGTTGAATTCAATTCAATTTGATTTACAGAGCACCAAAACAATACAATTGTCTCAAGGAGCTTTGAGGAGCCTAGGGCCTGAAACCCCCTTAGTACAAGCACAATTGCGATAGGGGCAACAAAAATCTCCCTGTTAATCAGGAGCTCCTGAAAAAATTCTCAGGGGGAGCAATTTTTTTTATAATGATTAAGGTGACCCATTCAGTAGGTACATTAAGTTAGCCAACAAAATGTATTGACTGATCTTGAAAGTATTGACTTACCAAAGCAAAATAAGTCATCACATAAAAAATTATTCAGTGTTAGTGCAAGAAGCGAACTGTGAAACACACTGTGAAACCTATGAAAAGTGACAGTGGTAATACAGACCGCGACCGCGATTTTCTTTCGTTCCAATTCTTGGATGTAGGATTTCCCTCCCTTTGTAGAAACCTGTTGAATGGATACATTTGGTCTAAGAAGTCCTAATTGTTTTGTTGTCAATTTATCTTCATTAGCACGCCGACTAAAAAGGAGTTTCTGTCAAAGAGCGAATCGAGTCGTTGCACTGAACAGGAGCCATCTTGACAGAATATGCCTCTGACGAAGCTGTATGACGTTTTCATACGCTTTTACGTCCATTACTTATGACACGGCAAGGAGGGGCGAGCCCTCCTGGAAGCAATAGAGAATGCATTGAGAGCCCTGTTTTGTGAAAAAAATGGATTTAACATGGGAGTCAATGGGAGAGGTCTGGGGCGATTTTCATTTCGCCCCAAATAGCCCAGAAGGGGCGGGGCCATCTGAAGCACGACTTTTGCCTGACAGCTTGGCTGTTACCTGATTGGACAATGACATTAAAAGGCAGATAAGACGGTCTAGTGGTAGAATCCGACAGAAAAAAAATATAACATTTACATTTACATTTAGCAGACGCTTTTATCCAAAGCGACTTACAAGGAAATTGCATTTATACATCAGGATTTTTTTTTTCTTCCCTTTTCCCATCGGCAGTGCGTTGCCCCAATCTCCCTTATGGACAAGCCGCCCCTGATCTGGAGGAAACCTTAAGCAGAACTGTGGCACATAAGGAGTGGCCCATCTGCTTGAAGCCGGCCGGGTAGAGATAGAAAAAGGGGGGGGGGGGGGGGGCTTGGAGAAGGGAGGAGAAAGGGGGGTGGGTTGATTCCACTGATTTCTGATCACATGACATGCTCCCTCCCCAATCATCTCCACAACATCTGAACAAAGCCCCAGATGTGTTGCACCAAAGGCAGGAAAACTTCCAGATGACTGGGGGACTGTGGAGGCTGAAAGCTGCACACTTTTAGGGCATCATAATAATAATAATAATACTTTATTTTTATATAGCGCTTTTCTAAATACTCAGATGCTTTTGCAGATGGGTCCCAGGAGAGAGGCACAGAGAGAGGGGCATACCAGTAACACGTTGCGTATAGGCAGCATACAATAAACCTGAGACTACATTAAATTAAAAGGTGAAAACTCAGAGATGTATATATATACACAGAACTACATTGTTTCCTACCTCATTCTGTGTATTGTGTAAGTTGTGTGTGATTTTGTGATTTATTCCCTTCGGCAATCAAGGATTCTCTTAACACTTCCAGCCCCAAGGCTTTTTTTTTTTACTATGTTAGGTAGTCTGCCATGCCTGATATTTTTGTATATTTCACCTAACTAAAAACCATGAGGCAAAAGTGGCATTTATGATTATATTCTAGAACACCTCAGCAATAATAAAATGAGAGTAAAAGGAATGTAGTAAAAAACGTTTTTTATTAAAATGAAATCTAAAGACACTAAAATTAAATCTAGTTTTAGAGGTGCCCAGACTTTGTACAAAAACACATTGTTAATATTTTGGAAGTTTTCTTCTTTACTCTGAGCCCTGTAAACATAGGTGTTTGCTCCACATAGGTGAGTTTATCATTCAGAAAGTGTGTGTGGTTTCAATACTCATTTTAAGTAATATACAATGTAACACTTTCCTTCACTTAGACCACTATGCATATTGATGAGAAAGGTGTGAACATTCTGGGACACCTCGGTCAAGAACAATGGCCATAACGTAATGGGCCTGGAATGTCTTTGTTCCTACAGGTTTACTTGACACATCACGACCCAATAGTGATCACTGAATTACCATCTCCTTATCATATGAATAGTTGTCATTTGCTAATGGGAGGGTCGAAACCTCACTCAGAGGCTGAAATTTGCAAGGGATTCGTAATATTGTCCTTACAAAGTGATTATTTATATTTTAGTTTCAAACTTTACATATTTTAAAAGAAAAGGGTTCGAGGTTGCTGTGGGTGTTAGTTTTATGTTTCTAGGACAAAAACTCGCAGAGATTTTTAAATATATTAATCAAAATACCAAAAACCTTGGGGCTTGAAGAGAACTCAGAGAACTCCAGATCACTGAGGCCTCGTGGGGCTGATAGCTGCACACTCTAAGGGCATCATAGTCTCCCCCATCTAGATGGGTCCCAGGAGAAAGGCACAGAGAGAGGGGCACACCTTTACCACACTCTGCAGTGTGGAACAGAATCAGGCTGTCGGCCTCATAGAACGACACCCGGCCTTCATCACAGTCCAGATACACACCCAATTGCCACGGCCGAAGCCACATGATCAGGGGGGTCTCCTGCCCCCCAGCTACCACACTGTAGCCCCTGCCATGCTTTAGGTACAGCATAACCTGCTCCTGCAGCTTGCCAGGTGACGCCTCCACACACACCCCAACGCCCCAGTCCAGCTTCCTGCCCACCTCCACTTCCCAGTAGTGCTGGCCGCCCCAGTATGCAGTGTTGCCACTGGCCAGCGGCCTGTAGTCCCGGTACAGGCCAAATAAACCCTTCCTGTCCACCCTCTGGATGGAGCGGCCACTGCGTGCCACCTTGGCATACGCCTCGTCCCACAGAGTGATGACATCATCATGGGGCACTGTTGGGGAGGGAAGGAGGGGGGGGGGGGGGGGGGTTACAGGAGAGCATCGTGGAATGTGTAAACCTCTTTTATTTAAATAGATTGAATCTGTGAGCAAGTACATAATATTATAAAACATATATAGATATACTATATAGATGTGTCTTACAAGAAATATAAATACTATGTATTATTCTGGGGGTTCCTGTTGTGTGGCGTGTTTCTCCCCTCACCTGGTTGGATTTTTGTAAGTAGGTCCTTGCACGCAAAGAAGAGGAGATGTGTCTCATAAGGACCCAGAGAGAGGAAGTCACTGGACACACTCAAGTCTGCCATCTTGGATGAGAACCTGAGAGAGACATTCAGACAGAATGGAGGCATCTGGCTCAGCTGTAGTCTATTAGGATTAGAGCTGGAAGATTGTGTTTTATGTACTTATATCGGTACGTACTGATGATCTGTCGCGCTGCCGGTTCCTTCAGCAGATGCCTCATCATGCACCAGCATCTTCTCAACCAGGTCACATCCCACTGAAGTCCACCACTGCACACACAAACACACATACACAGATAGACATGCATGCATACATACATTACATTTTACATTTACATTTAGCAGACCTATTTCCAAAGCGATATACAAGGGGGAGAACAATCAAGCTATGACCAATAGAGACCTAGTGTAACAATAAATACTATTTTACATAAGAAATAGAAAAAAGTTCAGGAATGTAACTACTGATTCCATAGACTGTCGTACATACATACATATACACATACATACATAACTCAGATACATGAATGCATCAGTAGGCGAACTGGCCTCTTTAGAGCACATATTCAGGATCTGATGAAATGTGAAGATCACCTGAAGGAACGTGATGGGCTGACTGCTATTCAGACTCGACTTCAGCATCCCCTCTGTGTTCTTCTCCTTAGTGTAGATCTCCTTCATCTTGGACAGGTTCTTCTGCATCAGCTCCAGCACTCTCTTCTCCTCCTGCTGCAAGTGCGTCTTCACCTCCTGCTCCTTCTGTCTGAGGAGCTGGTGCAGCTGCTCAAACTGAGCGGATATCTGCACTGACAACTTTCTGGACTCCGTCTGGGGTAGTGCAGGGACAGCTTTAGAAACTACATGTGTTCTTTAATAGTGCAATCACGATCAATTAAGTGATCGATTAAAGGGATTCTTTGAGAAAACTCTAAAATAAGACTCTGAAATAAGACTGAAATACAAGTAAGACAACATTTTCCCTGTAGTCAAAACATTTACATTACATTTTCATGCTTTCATTTCACACACACCTTTATCCGAAGCGACCTATAAGCAAGGTAGATTACTACCTAGGCAACAGCAGGGTAAGGAGAAGACTTGAGAATGGGCGTGATAATACTCAGTCTTACAATCTGATCTAAGTGCCATTAAAAGTGAATAGCAGCACTGGATGGTGTTGCAATGTGGTTGCCAGAGCCACCCATCATTCCTCTGACAGGCTATGGAGTTGGCAGGATTCAAACCTGCACTGCACAGCATAGCATATAATTACTGCATGAAGTAGGAGGCAGGACCATGGAGTAGAGGTCTGAAAATGATGGTGAATTCTTAGCTTTGATTTGTTTTTAGCTTGTGCTAACTTCCTCCTTTTGCATGCGGTAACTTCAATGCATAGCAGCATTCCTCCATGAATTACCTTTGTTTTTTGGATCTCAGCAGTCTGCAGACTGATCATGTGGTCCAGGTTATCATTTTCTTTAGACAGGAAGGCCACTGCTCCACTCAACACACCCTAGAAAACAGAACAAAGCGTGGCTTCAAGACTGCAACAGAATGTACAATTGTTTGTTTGTATGCATGTACAGTATGCATGTTTGTATGTATGTGTTTGTATGTATGTATGTTTGTAGGCCTACTGTACTGTTGTATGTATGAATGTATATACTGTACTGTTGTATGTATGAATGTATATACTGTACTGTATGTATGAATGAATGTTTGTATTGTATATGTTTCACAGCTGACCTTGCAGCTTTGTGCCATCTCTTCAACAGGTCTGAACTTGTGTCCTTCATGGCTGCTTCCGTCCCTGCAGACCAAACACACCAGTTGATGGTCCGTCTCACAGAACAGCTTCAGCTTCTCCTCGTGTTGGGGACACATCAGCTCTGGCGCTTCCTGTCTCTGGGTCCCAGTCTCCATCATCATGCCGGTGAGACTCTCCTCCAGCGTCTTCTGCTCCAGCAGCTGCTCTCTAGCAGCGCCCACCACGTTCCTCAGTGTGCGGTTGGCTTTAATGTGTTTCCGGATGAAGGGGTGTCTGCACTCTGGGCACTGACCGGAGCCACCACTGGCTGCCAGGTGAGCCCTGATGCACTCCCTGCAAAAGGTGTGCTGACAACGTAGGCTAACAGGATCGCTGAACTCACACAAGCACACGGGACACAGGATCTGCTCCAACAGGGCTGATGCCATCTTGGCGAAGAAGAAAAAAAATATGAAGGAATTGTCATGTATCAGATTGATTTCAGCATAGGCCTACACTTAATAATTTAATTTTCGCTCTGAAAATAGATCTTAATCAAGTGCTTTCGATAATGTGCTTCTGAGAAGAGCTAACTAATCTTGTGTACCACTGAAGACGTGAAAAGTGTTTACAAAGTCTGAGGATGAGTATTCAATATAGAGAGAAACGGAATCAGTTTCGTGAGCTAACCAGTCTGATACCAGCAGACAGCGGAAACTAGTGAAAGAAATCAACAAACAACCATAACTGCTGTTATAAAATGCCAATTAATGCGAAGGGTCACAGCAAGACCTTACCAAAAACACGAGTTAATATGTTAGCAAGCCCTTTATCAATGTTGGTGATTGTTTTTGCATACCTTTTCAGTTTGCATGCAGTTTAGATAGCTAGTTTTAGACCAAAACTCCTTACTGCTGCTTTAAAACCAATGAATTTGAACACAAAATGGCTAAAATGCTTGGGAAAAACACTCGATACTTGTTGTCGATATGAAACTTTATCACCGGAAGTTTATTTATTTACTATACTATATCAAAATAAAAGCCACATGCGGAAGAGCATTCCAACGCTGGATTTCAGATGACGTATATGCTCCCAGTGATAACAGATCATTATATATTTAATATTATACAGTTAGTTCGAGATCTGTATTCTATGAGTGATTATATCTTGGCACAACCTCACTCCCTCACATGCTCACTCCAAAGACACATAGCGGTCTAAAATTCAAATTAATTGTAGAGTTCAGAACTGATTTAGTAAAGTAGTGATACAGTAGTCATATTGCAAACACACGATTATTATTGTTATTATTAACAATAATAATAATAGTAATAATAATAATGCATTTAAGTTAAACGCTTTTCACCCAAGAACCCAAAGATGCTTTACAAAAGATAAAAATAAAACACCAAAACCTGCAGTAAAACAATATTCCATGGGATAGATTACCAGTGGTGTATAAAGTACCCAAAAGCCATACTTGAGTAAAAGTAAAGATACCTTACTGTAAAATGACTCAAGTAAAAGTAAAAGTAACCTTTTAGAATACTACTTGAGTAAAAGTCTTAAAGTATCTGATCTTTACTGTACTTAAGTATCAAAAGTAATTTTCTGATATTAAATGTACTTAAGTATTGAAAGTAAAAGTACAAGTAAATGCTGTTAATAAAAAAGCAGAATTATGAAGTTTATTCCGACTAGAATGAGCATACTTATAAACTGGGCCTTATTTGAACACAATAGGCAATACTAAAGCAGCACCGAAAGTAACAACCCAGTCATTACTTGAAACTGACATTTTTTTGTTCATCTTCAAACAAAACGTCCTAAAAAGCCATTATGAATTTTTTGAATTTTATTCTTTGTAACATTTTGTGAATGGGCTCCTGAGTATCCCAAGGTATGCATAAGGCACAACCTTAGAGCAATAACCTGGCGATCTGATACAAAGCCATAGCATTACATCAGGATCATCAGTTTTACAAGCGAGTTATCGGTACAGTGACTGTGAAATACTTTCAGCAACATGCACACACATTCCTTGAACAATCACGTTACTAGCAGCTATTTTGCTTCACACTGCTACGTTACTGTACTGTACTTTATATTGTCACCATCCTAGCTAGCTAGCTAGATACCTCGCCAGAGATGGAATAAAGAATAAGAATAAATAATCTTTGTAGGTTATTAGCTAGCTTGAAATATTATATACAGATCTTACCCAGCGGTGAAAGAACATGACTAGTCTACAAGGTTGTGCTGGTAGCATGAAGAGGTCGTGGGGTTTATCATTTATTGATTGAGACCTGTATGCTTTTGCTTCGATTATTGTATACATCCTTCCACTGCATATTGCAGTGCATTTTGCCTTGATCTACAGGATATCGCGGAGATATTACTCCAAAAAGAATCATTGACACTGACAGACAGTATAGTGCAGGGGTGGCGAACCTGCGGCTCGCGAGCCGCATGCGGCTCTTTGCCGGCTGACGTGCGGCTCGGCTCCAGCTCGACTGCTCACTGACTTTGCTCTTGGTGTACAGAATTTTCATATTGTAAAATAAACATCTAAAATGCATATGCATATATTTGGCAATACAGACAAAAAGCTGTCCGATTTGAATGTGGTATTTATTCATGTATATTTTGTCATCACGCGATCTTGAGAGATGTCTTTAAGTAACGTTAATGTTCCAAACATGAAACATTCTAATGTGTGCACCCATTCTCAGAGAGTTACTAGCCAGACTAGCAGTAGCTACTGACAGAATGCCATTAATCCAGGAAAGGGCAAAGCTAAACGAAAATATGAAGATGAACACCGGACGTTTTTTGCCTGAATGGGAGGAATTCTTTGCGGAGCGAAATGGAAAACACCTCTGCTTAATATGCTAGACGTCACTGTCGCATTTTAAAGCCTCAAACTTGGAGCGCCGTCTCTCCACACACCATGCTAACATGGCCCAGGAGTTCCTAAAGGCACAGAGCTGTGCAAGCACAAGGTAAATACTTTGAAACGTCAGTCAGACTCAGCTTTTTCGGAAATTCACGAAGTACTCTGAAACGGTCACGTTGGCATCGTATCAGGTGTCATGCAATATTGCTCGAGCAAAAAAGTAATATAGTGAGGGAGAGTTTGTGAGGTCTTGTGTACGTGATGTCGTTGCTATCCTCAACCCTGAAAATGACGGATCATAGCGGTCTGTGTCAGACCTGCAGCTGTCAGGCACGAAAATTGAACAGAGGATATCTGACATTAACAACATAATTGAGACACAGTTATGTACAGATCTTGAGAAGTGATCCCTGCAGTAGCCCCCCCAAAAGTTTCCTTAGCCCCACCGAAAAATATATATGAAGTTTAAAATAGTAAAAGAAACGAAATGGTTAAATCATCTCGAGTTAATTGTAGATGTCGTGGCTCTTTTTTTATCATGCCGGTTCATTGATCCGGCGGGTATGCTACCTTACTCAGTAGCTTCGCCAGCTATAACTAGCTAGTGGACTCTAGCCTACAACGTTAACCTACTCACTTGAGCTGCAAATCCCTACCATGCTACAGTATAATTAGCACCTATCTCAGCAGATGTCTTCAATATGTTTATTTTTGTGCCATATTTTAAATCAAAAAAAATTTATTTCTCTTCCTAAAACCCACGAGAGGACACTATTTAAAAGGTTATTTTCAAAAAAATCTTATGGGGGAGCATGCCCCCAGACCCCCCTAGTTTTGCTGGGTCACAGGGAACATAATAGGTTTTAAGTAGGGGCTTTTCTTCACCAAAAGTGGGAACCTAGATTCGTGTGGCTCTTCGAAATGGTGTTGGGTTTTGTTTAGGCTCTTTGAGCTGGACTGGTTAGCCACCCCTGGTATAGTGCATGAACAAGTTCAAAAGACGTAGCAACAGTAACTAAGAGTATGGGGCTTTTGCGAACGGTCAATAGCGCAGTGCGCTAGGACCACTGATTCGCCAAACCTGCTTGCAGTCGTTGTTCTACCAAAGTCCCCGACGTTGGTCTCGTCACTCCCATGATTTTTTTTTTCTAAAGATGATTTGATTTTGTAACGAGTAACGAAGGTTTCATGGGAAATGTATCGGAGTAAAAGTATCAGTTTTCTTTGCAAAATGTAGCGAAGTAAAAGTAAAAGTAAACAGAAATATAAGTAGTAAAGTAAAGTACAGATATAAAAAAAAACTACTTAAGTAGCCTACAGTAACGAAGTATTTCTATTTCTACCGATTACAATCGGGTAATCGGGAGAATCGGGAGAGTTCCCGGTGGGCCGCTTCACTTCTGGGCCGGTCGAGATTTTTTTTTTTGGACATTTGTCGCGTTAGTCCATCTTCTCTTAAAGTAGGCTACACACGTTCCGCATTCTGACACCGCAGCCTCTGCATGGGTTGTACCATGCGAGGAAGTTCTCCCCTCCCAAATAGAGTTGGTTGGGTCCACAGCCCGTCTTTTCCAAAAAGTTTTCTCAAGATAGGCTGCCAAAAGCCGGGCCGGCCCTACCGCAACGATACGCGTCAGGGAGGATGGATGGGAGGAAGAGGCCAGGAGGGGCTGAAAAAGCCAGGTTGAAAAAAAGAAAGGCATTGGAGGAGGATGCTGCCAAATGTGCTAAGCTTACCGATTTATTTTCAAGAGGACAAACACAAGTGGCAACTGGTAAAGAGAGACATAGGCCTAATGATTAGCAACGTAACTATTCGGCTAACGTTGTAGCGTTGGTTAATATCGTTGTAGCGTTGTCAACCTATTCGCAAGCAAAATATTAAATTTAATTAAAATATTAGCCTTTTTATATCACCCAATATATGGCGATCCGTAGACTTTGCAAATATTATGCAAATATTGATAATATAAATTTTTCTTTGTAGCTTCTGAGCAGCAGATATAATAAGCCAGTCTCCTGCTGAAAATGATGAGCCCGAAATTTGCAATGAGGAGGCCATGACTACAGGGACAGGTAGAGAGGATAACACAGTAAACAATATGAATTAAAGTTATTTAATGTAAGAAAGAGCAGTATATCATATAAGTTTCTGTTGACTTTGTCCATCACACAGGTTGCATGTGAGAGAAGCTTCTCAACCTTAACATTTGTGAAGAATAGGCTACGAAGCTCATTGAGTCAGGACAACTTGGAGGCTTTTATGTTAATGTGCACAGAGAAGGAAATCCTCATGTCTATAAGCAACGACACAGTTATAGATAAAGTGGCTGAAACCAGTGCACTGCTTGGGCGGTTAGGCTGTAGATGCTGTTGGTGCTATCCGCAATCTAACTGTATACTGTGCTGTGAGTTGAACTGTAAACATTAGTTCAATATGCCTTTTTGTTGAAGAGTGGGATACGTTTCAAATGCTTTATTTATTTATTTCTGCTTTTGTTAATTTATCAACCTATCCTTGTGGAATAGTGGAATATTTTTTGTTAACTTCTCATCTTAAGTGGATTATTATTTAACCTTTACACTATTTGTTGAGCCATGGTATTAATAATAAAAAAAACTACAGAATAGTAAGAGCTGAACTGTTGCTTCATTTATCCAATTTCCCCTACCATTGAAAAAATGGGCCGGTCCTGGGCCTGAAATTCCCGGGCTGAAAAGTGGCCCCACTCCGGCCCTGGTTACTATACAACACTGTAGATTACACATTAACAGACATTTTAAAAAGATGACTCCTGACTGCTGTTTCTGACATCTGTAGGCAAAAGCTCTGTCACCCCAGGTCCGGCACTTGGTTCTCTTGGGCATTGCCAGAGGGTTGGAGCTGGCAGGAATATGGTGGCAAATGCCGGGGAGGGGGGTCTGGTTGTGAAGGGCTGTGTAGGTGACAACAGGATTTGAAAGTGAATTCGATTAGGGATGTTTTGGGGGAATGGGGGGCTGTGGTTGTAGGAGGGTGACTGAGTGAGTACACAGTTTTGTAGGTAGACCATAAAGGACACCGTTCTCTGTCTGTATATGTGGGCACACACCTGCACTTGTGTTCCGTATGAATTTCAGGCATTGGCTTACTCGGAGAGAAAAAAGCAACACAGGGCAAACATGAAACAGGTCAAAATACTCTTTATTGAACATTCAACTTTTTTTTTACATTTGGCACCTTCATAATTCTGTCACAAATGTAGCCTTTAATGTCAACAGGTACTGCTGACACTGCCTGGCAAAATTCTTAGCTGGAAACAGATTGAAGAATTGGACTAAAGAGGAAAACAAAGAGCCTGTTTCATAATCTCAAGTCCTACATATATCTGAATGTATGTACAGTTAAACATTTTATACACATTCAACTCCTAATATCTTAATATTCAAGGCAATTAGACATTACACAATACAGCTGCCTTCTGCCAAAAAAATATTTTATCTAATAAGAAACCACATATGATACAGTGTAGATAATAAGTGCTTTTAAATTATAAAATGTAGCTTCATATAATTATTACTACAAGTATACTAACTGCAGTAAAAGTATAGCTCTATTTCATAAGCATACCTGTCAATAAGTTATATTTATTTTCTTTCCGCAATTAAGACCTCTAATATAATCTCATTTAATCTGTTAGATATTATTTTACTCTTAGTAAGTTTAGCTGGTATGTCAATCTGTTTAGGTCATGAACCAAAATTGCATAATTTGCTGGGACCAAATACATTCAGATATTCAAATACAAGTACAAATGTTCCCATTTAAATCTGGTTTGGCTTTTGCAAACTAGTTACATCTTGTATTAGCTTAATTGCACTAAAAGGTGCTTAAAGATATAAACACATAACTTGGCTGTGGCCATTACGTCTGTCCAGGCAGAGGATAGTGCAAAGGGAAAAGGCACCACATCCAGAAGTGGCTGCAGGTATCCACTGATGCGAGTGAGTGTACTTCCGCCATGGTGGCTAAACTGCACTCATCCAAGGTTGATTTATGGAGCGCATCCTCCTCCTCCTCCTCCTCCTCCTACTCCTCTTTATATCAGCGGTCAGACGTTCTACTCGTGCATGTAATGTCTTTTTTGAACCAGTGTTCCATCCTTTGAACCAGTGTTCCATCCTTTGTTCTCCTGGATTCAGACCCTGGGTTCCTTCCTGGTCACTGGTCCATTTGAGCTGCCAGAGAGGCCGGAGTGTCCATGGGGAACACAGAGCCCCCCGTCCCCCCCCCCCCCCCCCCCCCCTTTCTCAGCCCTCTGTTCTCTTGGCCTCTGCTCTCATGGTTTTGCTCTCTGCTCCACACGTGGAGTTGGGAGGCGGCTGGCGTGTTGGAGGATGCATGATGGAAAGCCTCTCTGCTTGGGAGGAAAACAATTATACTGAGAATACTATTACTACTACCACTGCAACTCCTACTGCTGCTTCTACTGAAACTATTACTAGTGCAACTTCTACCACTACTAACTACTATTACTACTAGTATTAGAGCTGCTACTACTATTTTAATGAATTAACAACAGAAAAGCTCCCTGTACTTCTCCCTGTACTCTCCCTCTCTCTCTTTTGCTATCTCTCTCTCTCTCACACACACACACACACACACACACACACACACACACACACACACACCTCTGTCACCTCATGTTTGTGCTGTCTTACTGTCTGTGCTGGGCTGGTGTTGCAGTAGCTTCCAGACCACCATATCCAGTCGTTTTCTCTGAGCCTCAATGCGATCCAGAGCGGAGTGTAGGATCAGGGAGGAAGAGAAGCACACCTCACCCCTCTGCTTTCCAGACAAACCACAGGGGGGCTGGGGAACAGGGCAAAACACACACACACACACACACACACACAACAACAACAACAACAACAACAACAACAATTCATCAGCACTTACAGTATAAACACAGCTGCCTGCCTCCAGTCCAAAAAAACAATAATATTACCCAGTCAATGCGCACACACAAACACACACAAGTACACACAGACACATATTTACACACCATCTATGTGTTCCCACCCACCCACACAAACATTTACAAACACACACACAGACGCACGCACACATCGGCATATGGACATCTCAAGTCTTTCAACAACAGCAAAGAAAGAATACTACTAAGGTGCATTCACACACTCACTCAAAGACAACTTCATGCACACACACACACACACACACACACACACAGTATACACACACACATGCACATGTCATACATGTCAACCAGGGGTGGCTTGTCCATTTCCATGTCCATAGGCAGATGAAGCAATGCTTCATAAAAATTCACAAAATGAAAAAACAACATGCATGGATTCAAACTGTGTGTCTGTTATATTTAACGATTCATTACTTGCCTGAGTTGCAAACTGACAAAGTAAGGTGTACAAACAGTGGCCCCCACTGGCCAAATTTAAAATGACATGAAGCGCCTGTTATTGGCACGAGGCACATAAATGGAGTTCAATAGGTGTAATCTTTTTATGTTATTGGTCAACTAACCTTTTGTCCTGGTTTTGAAGCACCGCCTTGCCGTTTTGAATCAGTCGTGCGCATCCTTGCACGTAAAGATTGACAGTAGGTCTGACAAATGACAGTGTTTGATCATTATCAGGACATTCTGTGGGTCCCTGTAAGACTTTTACAGTTAAGCTATTTTACGAGAGAGACGATAAAGATGTCCTTGGTTTCAGCAAACATTAATGTGGTCGACAGGATTCTTGCATGAAGGAAAGTGCAGATTAAGCATGTTACCTGACTTAACTCTGTACACAACATTTTCAGCTGGACTGATAGGAGTCATAATTTTTTCTCTTGCGAAACTGTTGATGTGCTGCTTAGCATTAACAGTCTATTAGCTACAGTTAGCTAATTTGAGTTCAAATACAAACATTTGTAAAAATGTAATTGCCTTTGAATAAAGTAAATGGGTTTGTTCATGATTTTGTTAATTGAATAACGTCACTTGGTTACATTAATTCATTTGATTAAATCTTTGGTTTGTGATGGAATGGAATACAGTTTATGTTCCCTAAACCCCAGACAGAGAAATAAATGCATAACTGCAAATTCTATTATTTTCTATAGCTTTTGACGATTATCAGTAGAACCCTGATCATGTAAGGCATGAATGCGTATGTGACCTTGAATTTGTTGAAGGTAAGTCTCAATATTTCCCCAAAATGAATCAGAAGTCACCATTTGAGTGCTTATTTCTCAAAATGTTCTTGATGCCCCTGGACCCCCCTAGCTTTCTCTGGCTCACAATTTTATGCTTCATAGTCTGTGTCAACCACCAGTCGCTACTGATGTCAGCTCATATGGATTGCCCGTTAATTATGCAGATTTCCCCCCATTTAACAAATGTATACATGAAGCAGCAGATTTTGAAAAAACTTAGTTCCAAATTATTCGTTATACGTTTGGAGAACATTAAAATAACGCATGAACACACAAACAAACACTACCGTCAATAAAGAAGAACAACCGGTTGACTGTTTCCTGTGAAGTGTCGCACAATGTGTGCGACACTTCACAGTCCCCCAATCACCCACCACCACCTGGAACTGGTTACGACCCTGATGCTAAGGATGTTCTGTGGATCAGTGAGTTCCGGTTGGTTCTACAGGGGGCACCTTAAGGGGTTGACATGTATAAACACACATGCACCCACCCCACACACACACACATACACACAAACATATACGCAAGCACACAAACACACATACTCACACTCACTTGCATATACAAGCACGCGCAAACAAGCGTACACAGACAGACAGTGCCAACACATACTTGCCAACCTGTTCATATTTGGAGTGTGCTCAGTGTGTAACCCCTCTCCCAGGTCCCTCTTTCCCCTGGATTTCTGCCATACTGGAACTATTGCTGAAAAAGGTGCTGGTGTTAGTGTCATTCACACAAGGCTGGCTTCACCACTTCTAACTGACCCGCCAGGCGGCAGCCGACTCTGGCACGGATCTGGCCCGGTTCTCAGTCACACCTGCTCCAGAGTCGGACTGCCTGCTGGGCAGGAAATTAAACACATTTTGCAGCAATAGTCCAGACCTGATCAGCTGATAGAAATGAATCACGGTTCTGTCCGTGTGACTTTTGTTGTTTGTTTGCAGGCTTAGAAAAAAAGGAACTCTACAGTAGAGCTCTTATAGGAAACACTTGAAGGGAAGCTGTTTTTTGGCAGTCAGCTCCGGGATAGTGTCATGCCCTGAGAACCCTACTCCACACTGATGTGGCCCTTCTTGCTATGTCTGAGTGTAAGTTCTTAACCCTTAAGGACTCTAAGTGCTAATTTGCCTCTTAAGAATGCATGTCTTACAGGAGCTCACCGTGCCCTGCTCACACTGAACCATCCTCTCATCCTGAGAGCTGTCCTGCTGGTCGTCATGGTGACAGCTGTGCACGTCAGGGTCACGGTTGTGCGCACCGTGGGCCGTCGTGTCAATGGTGGCTCCTCCCTCTGCGTCTCCAAGCTGGATGGCAGCATTGCGGCGAACGTTGTGATACGCCCGGCGCAGTCGGCACACATCACGGCCCACCGCTGATTTCTTGCCGTAGTACTTCTGTTGAAAACATGAAAATAACAACAAAAAAACACGATCTTATAGTTTATGAGAATAAAGGCTGAAATTCTAAAATGTCTTAATCAATGCTTAGCTGAATGAATGGCCTAATTTGGAGTTTATTGTAGATGTAAATAGCTATTTTCAAAATAATCTGATCTAATATAAATGATGACGTTGTCCAGCGGCAAAAGCAGAAGCAGTGAGGTGAGCCCACCTCGGCGCTGAGGAACACTCTGAGCATGTCCTTGTCAAAATCCTCCAGACTCATATAATGGCCTGAGATGATCTGCCTCCGCACAGTGCTCAGGTCCAGAGGCTCCAAGTCACTCTCTGTGCAGTGCAGCTTCCTGCCAGGGGGAGATCCAGAGGACAGTTACAGGGCTGACCTGGCGAGGAGGCCTAAAGGGATACTATGGCCTTTACTGTGCTGGAGGAACAATGGAGGACACTGTTCACAAGGCAATGCGTTTGACACAGAAGCAGCTCTAGAGGCCGCCTCATACCAGACCAATATTACATTAAATTAAGGTTAACATGGGGGTCTCACTCACACTCCAAAATGAACATCTAATCAAAGGAAGCATCAGAGGATATTACACACACACACACACACACACACACAGACCTTAAGACATCAATACCAAAAGACACACACACACACACACCTTTTCCTTGATCGCAGGTTAAGTAGCGGAGCAGCAAGGATATGTCCGGCTGAGTCTTGACAGAACAGGAGAGGAACATTACTAACAAACAGTAAGTAAACGTGATGGGCATGATTAACTCTGTGCATGTTCTGTCTAAACAATAAGAAGAGTGCATGAACAACAGAACATGATCAGCTCTGTTACTTCCCCACCTGAGCTAAACCGTCACAGGGGGACTGGGGGTGTGAGCCAGGAAGCAGCTGTCCAGGTAAAGAATCTGGCCCTGATCTTTCTTTTTTTTTACATTTCCAAGGTGTATTTATTATCCTCCTATTAGCACAGTCAGTCTGTCTGACTGACTGCCTGACTGACTGAGCTGCTGTCTGTCTATGTTGCACCACATGGCCCAAGGGTAACGTCAATTTGTCTCAAGTGTATACAGTACTGTATATGGCTGGGAATATAGATTGACTTCAATTGGCTTGACTTGACCTGGCTCTGATTTGCCCTTGAACTGGCTCTGATTAGCCCTTGAACTTGCTCTAGATATAGTCCTGATCTTGCAGATGATATTGTGACTTGACCAAGATGGCGGCACGTGCACATTGCTAGGCTCAGTGTCTTACCAGATTTCGCAAAATAGTGTTAATTTATCAGACTGTTCACTCGAATTCGATATGCAAACTTCACATGCAGCAAACATGAACTATCTGTGCACCATCATAGACCTGGACTATACTCTGATTTCACTACATTTGATTGGCTTAGTACCTGTACTCAGCATAATGACAATAAAGTTGAATCTAATCAAATCTAATATGGCTCTCAATTTGGTCTTGATCTGACCCTGACCCTTGATCGTCGCTTTGGATAAAAGTGTCTGCTAAATGACTAAATGTAAATGTGATTTGGCCTTAAGATCCAAGTAGGCTGGGCCCTATCTAGAGGTAGCTGTTGTCTGGGAAGTGTGTGATGACGATTAAGAATCCCCAAACTCACAGAAAACAACACTGAAAGCTCACGTGACACACACCTTTGTATCTGGTCATGATGTCACAGATCTCCTTACACATGTGTGTGAGGTTTCCCGTCTCGTTGACCTCAGGCTCTTGGATATGCTTCTGGGAGCCTGCAGAACACACACACAAGCACATCCTTATAATTTCACCCACATTACACCGTGTCCATTTATCATAGAGACAGGGAACAGAGAACCTAAAGAAGTAGAAACAACAATTTTAAACCAACTCTGGACCACTTCAACCAAACCCCACAATGTTCTCAGTAATACGATCACTCAAAAGTTGCGCAGTAACATCCTCATGAATCAGGCGCTCTTCCCCCAGCGCTTTGGACGAGTCCACACAGACATGTCAAGCCCACAAAAAGATCATCCAGCCTGATCAGAGCATCCAGACTGTTTTTCCTCCCTTAGTGAACCAAAGCCACAGACATGCAGCCATGGCTGCCCAGAACCACACGTGTCCTCTCGTGGCCTCGGCCGTGATGGAGCGTACGGACCCGTAGCCGGGCCTCCGCATGGCATCCAGCTCCGTGGCAACCGAGCGTGACCGGGGGTGGGGTGGGGGTGGCGGTGGTTGATGGAGGCTTGGATGGAGGGTCGGACCTCGGCCACAGACTGTGGTAGGAAAATGGCTGGCGGTTCCTGGTGGTTCTGGATCTGGTTCTGGTTCTGGTTCTGTACGTGCACATTAAAGAGCTCGGCCGTGGCCAGAGCGGATGCCTGGGGCCTGACATCATGCAGAGCTGTGCTGCTCTGCTGATCCATTCTGACACTGGGAGTGGCTTCTATAAGAACACTACATGGCTGGAGCGTTTGGACCGAGACAACAAGACCGGGGCACTGTTGTTTATTCCACCCTGACCGCAGTTTAAGAAATCCCTAGAAGTCACAGAGACACACACACATACATAAACCGTGCACACACACATGCAGAGAGACGCACAGGCACAGTCACAGACAAAAATTAACATTAAAGTAATATACAGACAGCCAGACAAACAAACACCCTGCTGGACCTGTTTTGACACAGCTGCCGGCATCGTGACCGTCCCTGATCCAGCTGTTTTTCTCTTCGTCCCTCTCTCTCCTCCTCTCAAACTCCTCTTCTCTCCAAAGCTGCTCCTGCTTCTGCCTCACCGCCTCATAGTTCCTCACCAGGAAGATGCCTCGTGTCAGCACAATCTCCCTGCAACACACCAGGAACACACACACATACACATCTCATCACCTCTTACCACTGGTGGGTTTGTGGATGCATATTGGTGTGTGTGTGTGAGAGAGTGAGTGTGTGTGTGTGTTTGTGTGTGTGTGTGTTCAGTAAGAGTGTGTGTTTAGTATGTGTGTGTGTGCGTATGTCTTCATGTATGTATGTATGTATACGGGTTTGTGTGTGTATGTGCCCATGTGGTTTCCGAGTGTTTCAGAGCTCTATAGTAAGGGTGTGAGTCCCTACCTGTCCCTGCTGGACAAGGCCTTCATTTTCAGACAGGGAGAACACCTGGAACTGCCAGCCGATGACTCCTACAGCACACGGGACAGAGAGATGCAGGGACTGCATGATGCATATGATCATATCTAAGTGCTCTGAAATGACTCTTTATGGCATAACATTGTCTTATTAGGGAGATTTTAGAAATGCCTTTTACTGCCCCTGGAGTTCAGAGCAGGTACTGCATTCTCAACTGAGCATAAAAACTGAGACCAACTAAGAGTAAAAAGGTTCAACCGTCTCACAAAGACAGATCAACAAACTGAAAGATGCATCATATGTTGTTTTGATGTCTATTTTGAAACAGAAATCTATTTTAGGAAGGTTATTCTAAAATTGATGTGTGTGCGTATGTGTGTGTGAGAGAGAGAAAGTGTCATGTTTTCTGTTGGTGTGTGTCTGTGTGTGTGTGTGTGTGTCTTTCTGTGGGTTTCTCACCTGTTTTCTACTAGTGTGTGTGTGTGTGTGTGTGTGTGTGTGTCTTTCTGTGGGTTTCTCACCTGTTTTCTACTAGTGTGTGTGTGTGTATGGTGTGTGTGTGTCTTTCTGTGGGTTTCTCACCTGTTTTCTGCTTGTTTGTGTGTCTGTGTCTGCTGGTCTCTGCAGGAGTGTGTTTCCTCCCTCGTCTCTCTGCTGCTGGTTACTAGGCATCACAGGCTGCACCAGGTCATCTCTTGGACTCTCACACTCGTCCATGCTGTACTTACACACCTGCCGGGGAGAAGACACACACAATGAAACATGGTGGTGTGAGTGTGTGTATGCATGACTGTGTGTGTGTGCGTGTGCATTGATTCCTTGTTTCTTTTGTTGAAATAATGTAGGCCGATGTCTGTTTATATCAGTAAATATTTGCTTATGGGAATGCATGCGTTTGTGTGTGTGCATGCGCGTGTGTGTGTGTGTGTCCCAGGGTATTTCTGCTTATAAAAGAGTGTGTGTTTGAGTGTGGTTTAAATGTGAATGTGTATTTGAGTTAAACAGATAGTGTGTGAGTGTGTGTTTGTGTGTGTGTGTGTGTGTGTGTGTGTGTGTGTGTGTGTGTGTGTGAGAGAGAGAGAGAGAGAGAGGGAGGGAGCATGTATATATGTGTGTCACATTTGTATGCCACTCACCTGGCCCTCTGCCTGGTGTGTGCTGTAGTTGAGTGTGAGTTCTACTCCACTGCTGATGTGTCTCAGGGCAAACACACCAAGCCGATAGATGCCATTCACTGACCTGAGCAAGGACACAGACAGATGCATATCATCATGTCACTGTCATTAATAACAGTTCAAATGTGACTGTCGTCACAAGCTTGTCACTATCATCAAAGAACAGTTATCATGTGACTGTCATCACAGGCTTGTCACTGTCATTAATAACAGTTCAAATGTGACTGTCGTCACAAGCTTGTCACTATCATCAAAGAACAGTTATCATGTGACTGCTGTCATCACAGCTTTGTGACTATCATCAAAGAACAGTTATCATGTGACTGCTGTCATCAGGCTTGTCACTATCATCAAAGAACTGTATCATGTGACTTATGTCACTGTCATCTCAGATCTGTTATTATTACATTGTCATATTTATTATGTCACTGTTAGCAGGGCAATGCCATCTCATAACTCTTATTGTGTCACTGTTACCTTGTCACTGCCATCACATTACTGTTATTGAGCCACTGTGATCAGGTTCAGAGCCATTTCAGAGTTTTTTGCACACCCTTTTACTTTTACATGTTGTGACAGGGTTATAACAGATTCAACAGGTTTTATTTTATTTTTTATCTGTGTTTCCTCTATAAAACTATTTAAACTATTTAATGTTTTGTAATTCAGTATTAATAAAATAAAATAATAACAAATTATAGTACCATGTTACAATAATGGACATCACAGGCAAATTACTGATTATCCTACTGAGTAATAACTTGTGGCTATAACAATCAGTTAAAAGTAGTCTTTAACCTGATCTCAACTCCAGTTAAACTCCAGTTTTAAATAATGTTTGTCTAAGGTTGTCAATCTCACCACCTGCAGCAGTTTGCTGTTGTTAAACTCACCACTTCTGCACCTCACAGTTGGGTTTACAGCTGTGCTGGATGAAGCGAGCCTCATTGCCCATTCGATGGCTGTCAATCACCATGCCTCCACTAAGAGTCAGACTGTACTGAGGGTTGGGGCCATAGTGACGGGCAGTCATTCGCCTCCTGGGTATGGCAGACATACACGTACACACACACACACACACACACACACACACACACACACACACACCCACCCACACACCCACACACACGCAGACATACACCCACACACACACACACACACACGCAGACATACACCCAGACACACACACACACACTCTTCAGTTAGTTAGTATTGGAAGTGCGCTAATAAACGGGTGCTAAAGGCTCCTATACTCTCAAAGCCCACATCACTAGGGACCTCCACCTTTCGGCACGTCACGTGACGATTCCCACCCCTCCATTTGTCCTCTCCTCTCGCTGCTCTCCTTTTCTCTCCCCTACTCCTTCAACCATGTCCCCTGTCCTTCTTTTCCAAAATGACCTTCTTTCACTTCCAGTACCCTACTTCTGCACTTCCTCCCTAAATATCCCCTCCTTCCTTCCCAGCTCTTTCTTCCTCCCACTTGTCACAGCTGGTCAGTCTGGACTTCTAGTGAGGGGATACTGTAATATGGTGCAATAAAAATATCCCCCTCTCTCCTTCTCGCTCTCCTGTGCTTTCTCTGTTTCTCTTACTCTTTCTTTCTCTTTCTGTTTCTCTCTTCCCCTTATCTCTCTCTTTCCCTGTCTCTCTTTCTCCCTTTACTCTGTGTCTATCTCTTACCTGAACTCTTGCTGGCTGACCACCTCTCCCAGGTACTCTGAGATGAGCTGGCCTGGCCTGAGGGGCAGGGGGGTGCGGAGTGCCCACCCTGTGCCCCGGCCCCTGCAGCGCTCCAACCCCCGTACGCCCTGCCGCCTCTGGAGGGCCTGGTTACCGCACTGCTCACCACAGGGGCACAGGCTTGGCACACACTCCACACACATCCGCCTGGAAGCCAAAGCAGCCACCACACAGCAAAGGTAGTCAGACAAAAACATGTAGCAGGTCAAAAGCACGCGTGGTTATCAGTCGTGGATAATGATTACAGTAGGGTCATACAAAAACATACTAGATTGGTGTTTTTTTTCTCCAAACAATACATGCACTTTATCAAATCAAGCTCTTCTAACTACTCTCTGTAGTCCTGTTTGTGTGTGTGTGTGTGTATGTTTGTGTATATGTGTGTGTGTGTATTTGTTTGTGTTAGAGTAGGACCACAATTCCGCCTCGTATTACTATTATTATCAGTTACACGTATGTGTGTGTGTGTTTTCTCTACCTGTTGAGGCAGTCACCATCCACACACCCTTTTTCAGCGCTGGTTTCCAGAGGCTTACAGGCACACTGAGTGGCCGTCTGTTCGGAGATGGGCTTGACATCAACAAACACATCTCAAAAAGACAGATAGAGAGGGAGAGGAAGAGTCAGAGGGAGAGAGAGAGGGTTGAACATGACATGCAGATAATTTAATTTGATAACATTCCCTCTTCATACGTGATTATGTGTAAACATAGCACACAGACACACACACACACACACACACAGAGACAAAGACACAAGCACAAGCACATATGTGCAAACACACAGACACAGACACAGACACAGACACAGACATACACGCAATAGTAAAGGCTGAGTTTAGGGACTCACTGGAGGTGATTTTCCTGTATGCTGGGGGATCAGGTTTCCTGTGAAGCTGAGGCAGACACACACATGTACACGCACACACACACACACACACACACACACACACACACACACACACACACACACACACCACACACACCACACACACCACACACACCACACACACCACACACACACACACACACACACAGAGGCAGGTTCAAAGGCACGCTGACACTTCATGTACTGGGGTAAAACCAGCCCAGGTACAGAGTCAGGAAATCTTCTCAAGATGTGTCTATTTCAGCTGCTTAGCCAGCCCAATATTTATTTGTGAAACACTGAAGACTATTAAATTATATATTTATAAATAATTCAATTATATAAAAGTAAATGATCAAACAACAGATCGTCAAACATCAGATCTGGCATGTCTGGGCTGAAACTGCCAAACCTTTCATATCTGGGTGGTTTTTACAATTTGCATAAGAGCTTTTTGATGAAATGTTCTATTTTTAACTCACAGCTCTACAAATGCCTCTCTTGTTTGACTTGCACCCCCCCTTTCCCAAAGTCCCCCACACACTCAGACACACACATCACCCAGCACCCTTTCCATAACCACAGGACCCTAAGTCAAGACCCCCATTCCCCTAGAATAACAACAACACCCACTCCAGTAACCATGGCGATAACAAGTACCTGATTGTGTTTCCAGAGCCACTGGATGTCGTAGGGGAGCTGGAAGTCAATGCGCTTGAGCCTCAGGTACTTTCCTACACGCGCAACCACACACACACACACACACACACACACACACACACACACACAAACCCACAGAGACACAGACAGAGTTAGGGGGAGAGAGGCGGACTGAGAACAACAGACAGTGAGGAAGATGAAGCAACAGAGACCGAATGGCAGAGAAAGAGATGTGAGAGAGAGAGGGAGAGAGAGAGAGAAGGGGGGTGGAGGAGTTGCAAATCAGAATTAATATTTTAAAATTGTATAATAATATGTAGTTTAAGTCTTTATGTTTCCTACATTCAAATTAAGGTTGAGTAGAAGAATTCCTGAGTGTATCTAACTCCTGCCATGTATGACACTGTTCCTGATGTATGTGTGACTCTGTTCCTGTGTGTGTCTATGGCCCTCTGTGTTCTCAGAGATAAAGAGAATGGAATGTTTTTGGGACTGTGTGTGTATTTCAGCACTTTCTCTGCGTCATTAGACATCTGACCTAAATTGCCAGGATAACACTGATTAGGGTAGCCTGGTGATTCTTCTGACTCAGTGTGGCCCATGTAAGATGAGCCCATTAATACCCTCTCCTGTCATTCTGGTGGGATACTGTAACCAGACAAGCAATGAGTCTGAGCTTAGGACGCAAGATGCAGAGGTTTTCCTGTGAGCTTGCCTGTCTCCTGTTGTGCACAGTGGATTTGTAATAAACGTGTTTCCTGATTGAACACCATCTTCCTGTCTGAAGTCTGCGGTACAAAAATTACCATCAGGGGTCATACCTTGTGTCTTTAAGAGGTGATTCCCCATGTATTTACTGATACTGATACCAGTCTTGCTATTACTCTCTCACACACACGCTGCCTGAAGTACTTTTCTGAGTACACACACACACGGGCATTAGGACATATTGGTGGGGACGGCAGTGAAAGCTATACTTGGGCACTCTCGATAAATACAAATTTTCCAATTTCCTGCTTTCCAGTTGTTTTCTACTCTGTTCCATCTCTCCCTCTCCCTTTCTCCAAATTACATTCTATTACCACAGCCCGTCTTTCCCTGCCAACTCTCTGTCAAGTTGCTCATGCTTTAACTCTCTTTTTCACACACACACACACACACGAACACACACACACACACACACTCTCTCAGATAAAAATCACTCTACACTACACACTACACATACATACATGCACTCTTACACAAACAGACACACACACTCTCCCCCCTTCTCTCTCTATCTCACACACAAACACACACACACTCACTCACACACAGACACACACACAGTCAGACACACACACACACACACACACACACACACACACACACCCTCCCTGTCCCTTCGATGAACCTCGTTTGACTCTGAGATCCGTCTTTAAGTCACTGGAGTTGTCTGAGTCATCCCTGAAGCACTCTTTTATCTAAATCCCTTCTGCTGAAGCCCATTAAACTCCTCAGATGGAAAACAGCTTCTTCACGGCCGCCACCGCCGCCGCCTCAACCCCTGGCTCCCACAAAACATGTCACTGCACCACAAAACAGGCAGTATTCACAGCCTCAAATATCATGTAAAGCCGCCCACAGCACACTAAACACACATGATCTATCTCTCTCTCTCTCTCACATACACACGGCAACACACGCACACACTGTTCCAGAAACACTATCCCCCCATCACTAGAGCAACTCCATCCCCAAGGCACCTCCATCACCATAGCACCTCCATCCCCTCTCTCTCCCACACACCCACCCACAGTACCTTCACCCCAGTACCTTCAGTACCTTCACCCCCCCCCCCCCCCCCCCCCCCCCAGCCCGGATGGCCCATGGCTGGACACAGAGAGGTGTTACTGTGTTACTAAGTATCAGGTAGCAACAACACTGACAAATGGAGTCGGTGGCAAAACAGTGTTGGATTTTCCATTGTCTGCAATGGTCTGAAAGTAGCTTTACTTTAGCTACCTAGAAACAGAGCTTGGTTTAAAATTCAGAGTTTGGTTGAACTTTCAGAGCTTGGTTTAACATTCAGAGCTTGGTTGAACTTGGTCAGCAAGCAGTCAACTTTGAAACAAATCTGGCCCTGATCTAGTCTGGAAGACTACTCTCTGGCAGGCCTGCCCAAACCATTTGCTCTGCATTGAAAAGAAGTGAGAGACTCACCCACGTGTATGGGGGCAGGCATCAGGCCATGCTCGTGCTCGCCGGGGATGTACTCCAGAGTGTCCCTGCTCAGCTGCCGTAGCTGTGACTCCGGGCTATACAGCAGGAGAAGGACGAGGAGGAGGAGGATGAACTTACACAGGGATGAAGAACATCAGTGTCGATACCTCTATCACTCTTCACTATATAAAATCACTGTGTCAGCATCCACATGTCTGCAAAGGGATTTATAAGTATCAACTAGTTCTCACCAGAATACCTAAGGAAGACATTTAAGACTTTATTAGGTATTTTACGTCCTGCAGTCTATGTCTGAGCAATTTCCATATATGAGTGATCTTTAATTACTGTAATTCAATTATGTGACAAAAACTGTCAAGGCAGAACACACTATTATGTATTCAGCTGCAGGGGTGACTCTGATGAACTGCTGTGAAGTATGTATGAAATCATTATACTGGGCTTTAGAGGTTACACTAATCATATATAATGGTCATTTGCTATACTAGTGATGGATAACTGGAGTAATTCACGATGCACAATTACATGATGTGTCCCAAAGATACATTTGTTTGGGAAATAAAGACCCATATAAAATACACAAACATTTCAAGTGATCTCCAGTCTGTTCACTGTTTTGGCAAGTACATGTTTACCTAAACAGCTCCGGAATGATCTGGCATACAGCCATTCTAGAGTCAGACGCTTCAGCAAATAGAATTAGAAGAGCGTAAAATGGGCATATTCCATTATTCATTAATCATGTCTAGTTCTGTGGGCCTCCTCTAGTTCTGTGGGCCTCCTCTAGTTCTGTGGGCCTCCTCTAATTCTGTGGGTCTCCCCTAATTCTGTGGGTCTTCCCTAATTCTGTGGGTCTCCCCTAATTCCTGTGACTCTTCATAATCTGAATTAGAATGACATGGTAAATTTGAGGTTTGTTTTGCTAGTGCTTGCTTTTCTGAATGCAGGAGTTTAACCTCAGATCACCAACTGTTCTGCACAAATATGAGACTCTGTTTACATTTTATTGTTGTTCGTTGTGTTATATTTATCTAAACAGTATAGTATCGTGTTCCAAACCATTTTCTGTCTTCCCACCTGTGACTGATGTGTCAGTGTTAGTGCTGATGGAGACCATCCTGTGGTTGTCAGTGTGAGTGCTAATGTGTGACCATCTGGGACCCCAATTTCATTGACAGGCAGTGAGCAACAAGCGAAGTCCGCTGAGCATGAACTAAAGCTAATTTAATTATCTGGCAAAATCATTTTGCTAATTTAATACCGTGAGCAAGATCCTAAGCACAAACATGGGTGGGTCAGTGGAATGCTCGCACACTCCACACGATAGTTTTAGTTAATGCGTGACGGACTTTGCTTGCTGCCCGTCCGTGAGATTAGGCACCCCTGTGATTGTCTGTGGGTGTCATGGTGACCATCCTGTGACTGTTTACATGACCCACATGTGTCGGGTGTGCTAATGCGTGACTCATCACTTACTCTTCAGTCTTGTATACATCGGAGTATAGACCCGCCCTCTCAAACTTCTTCATTGGGGGCTGTGGCATTCTACTCTCCCATTGGCTGTCAGACTGTGTGGGTGGGACTTGGTTAGATGGGACTGAACCAATGGAAGTTTGACTTTTTAGCTTTCCACCCTCTAAACTGGAAAACAGAGGAGAAACATAAACTATATAGTAGGATAGAGGTCATTTTCTTCATGTGAATATGAACAGTGAGAGTGAGATATATAACAGTACACAGATGTCTAGTCTGTGGTTCTAAGTACAACCACCCCAGTGTGTGGGGCGGCACATTAATTAGTGGTAAACATTTGTCAGTCGCACTGTGGCTTTATTGAACAGTCGTGCACTGAAATGAATCTCAGACAGCAGCTTGGTGTACAGAGGCATCTAGCCCTGGGCCCCATTTCCCAATAACAATGAGACTTATTGAGCAGTAACGAGTTTTCTCTACGAGTGATTTTACAAATGTACAACCTGGGCCCTATTTTTTAGATCTTTCCCAATTTTTACTAGGGACAAAAACAACTAAAATCGGTCTAGAATTGGGTTAGAATGCTAAAACCGGCAACCACAAAACGGCTATTCAATGGAATCCTATGGAGCAAGCATGCTTGTCAAAGCAAAACACTTGTTTTAGCTACTGACAGGCTCGTTAATGTTATTATAAGGGTCTGAAAATATGGTATAAGACTCTGACAATCTCTACACAGATACACAGTTATCTCATATTTTCAATATTATTTTTTTCTCTCTGATTGAACTTCCCCCAATCTCTTCCACTTTCTGCACCAACCTGTGAGCTAGGCCTAGGTCCTAGTGAATGCAAGCTATATATCCCACCCCCTTTCCAAAAGAGTGAAAAAGATAAGCTTAGACAAATGGAATCAGTAACAACGAATGCAAATGTCTCATTTAATAATTTTGCCAATTCGCTGTTCAGAATCTCTTAGCTGCCTACATACATTTTCAAGTACTTACGTTAGTTAACTTACAATGCTTTCAGGAAATGTTCTGCAAATGTAAGATGATTTGTAAGAAGGATTCTACAAACTACTCAGGCTTATGATGCTGTTGGGAAACAGGGCCCTGATCCAGCCCAGTTAGGGCTGTTTCAGGGCTGATCCAGGATCAGCTGTTGTTTGGTCTATAATATCTAACCTCCTGCTGGAGAGATGCTCCGTCTGAGGAAACTCGGCCTTCTTCCCTCCTCCTCTCATTCGTCTGTCCTCTTCATGCCTCTTTTGCTCCTCTCTGTCCTCCGCTTCTCCCCTCTCATAGCACCTCCTCTTCTTCCTTCGTTTGAACGGGCCCTGACCAGCCTCCTCCACCACACCTCCTCCTCTTGCTGCATCTTTGGGGTGGGGGTCCTGTGTGGTTGTGTCGGCGGGAGGAGGGGAGGGGGAGGGAAGCGGGTATTTCCTAGGTCGTCCGGGACCTCTCTTCTTCACTACGTTGTTGCCCGTCACGGCCTGCCTCTGCATCTTCTTGGCGCGCAGAATCTTGTTGAGGTGGTTCAGGCTGGACTTACTGGACCTAGTGCTGCACTCAGAACTGGCCCGGGGTCTAGACCCATAGGGGGAAGGAGACTGGGCGAACTCAGTCAGGGCTCCTGGGAAGCCTGCGTTTCGGCCCATCTGTCTGCAACTGGACAGTCTTCTCCCTTTGAGACTTCCAGCGGCAGGGGGTGCAGGCAGCAAGGACTGCCCAGGGAGGGATGAGTATCGGTGGGCATGCCTGTAGAGGAGAGAGAGGCTCCGGTGCTGGACACGGTGCTGGAAGTGAACCCCATTCTCTGGAACTTCAGCTGAGTCAGAATCTGGGCTCGCTTTCCTCCCTGACACAGAGAGAAAGAAAGAGAGAAAGACAGAAAGAAAGAAAGAAAGAAAGAAAGAAAGAAAGAGGAAAAAGCACAGAGAGTCGTCCAGTGGTTACTGAAAAGTATTTTTCTTCATGTACAAATTCTATGTGTTCTACTGTCCAAGACCATTCCGCAGGAGTTTGCTCTGTAGTCTGCGGTCTGCTATAACTAATTACACACCAGCTGCCAACAGCTCATCACCGTGTTATCACACTATCAGGACTGCAGTCGTCTCCACTGGTGCAAACAGTAACTCAGTTTTTAACAATACATTCAAGTCCATTAGAGTATCAGGCTTGGTAGAAGTCAATGCCATTGCATGCGATCCCCAGCACTGCTCTCACAAACAGAGTGACCTACTGCACAAGAATGATAAAATACCACATTTTTACAGCGCCCAGGAGAAGCCAGCGGGGAGCCCAGAGCAAAGCCTGATGGGTATTACATTTATACAAACTCAGAACTGCTTGGGAAAGGGAGAGTCATCAATCTTACTGACTTTATCCCAGGAGAAGAGAGAGAGAAAAAAAGGACAGATTGACAGAGAAAAAAGAGAAAGAAAGAAAAGGGAGGGAGGAGACAGAAAGAAAAAAGTCAGGAGATGAAAAAGAGGAAGACATGCTGTTGGAGAAACGACAGTAAAAAGAAGGAGAGAACGAGAAAAAAGAACACTCGTCGGTGTATATGAGCGAGAGACACAGAGATGAGTTAATGAAAAAAGCAGCCAGTTTTCTGAACTAACCTCTTTTTTTAGCATAAATAATTAGAAACAGCATGGATAACCCACTGAAAAGTATCTTCAGTACCGTCAGTGCAGTCGTCTTCAGCACTGCACACTTAAGCTTCTCGCATAAATAGCAGTGCACTTTTGCGCCTCCAACACACACGAGTTACACCAATTTCCTGTGTAAAACCCATATCCTTTTTATCAACCTCAATCAGGCAACAGGAAACCATGTTACATAATCAATATGCCTGTCTTATGTGTGTGTGCGTGCTGTGTTTTGTGACAGGGACAGGAGGTGTGTGTGTGTGTGATGATAAGGTAACGGGTGTGTGTGTGTGTGTGTGTGGAGAGAGGGGGAGGGGGACTTCAGGCACATATGATTTCAGTTAGCTTATGTGTCCGTGCCAAAAATATTCTGTCCCTCTCAAAAGCAACATTCTCTCTGTCCTTCTCTCTCCCACTGTCTTGACTCCCCTACTCTTTCTCTCTTTTTCTCCTGCTTTTTTGCTTTTCTTTTTCTCATCATCTCTCCCCTCTGGCCCTCTCCTGCCTCTCCTCTCTTCTCTCCATTTTCCTCTTCTTCTTCTTCTTCCCCAGATTAAATTTCAATTGTACATTTCCATCCACAAATTTCTCTCGTTCTCTCTTTCCTCTCACTCCCTCTTTTTCTCTCTCGCTCTCTTTCTTCTCTCTCCACCACATTTCCTTCTCTCCGAAGACTGCCCACTCTTCTTGCGTTCGTCCTTTCCAACTCAAACACACTGATGTGTCTTGGCTCGGCACACACACACGCACAACCATGCCAGGCTTTTAAAAAGGCATATTTTGGCTGGCTTGCGACAGTAAGTATATTATTCATAATCCTGTATTTTATAGGTCTTGTGGTGCGTTTACCGTGGGGAGTCCGTGTCTGTGCCAGGTCACAGCTAAAAGCTGCGAGTGTAAAGGCAGGTCATTGTATTGTGTGAACGCACAAAGCTGAAACACTCCTGATAGACACTCACACTGGCACGGATACTATCCCAAAACACACTAATATGGCTGCCTCAAATCATATCCTAAGTGACTGAAGTGGTGCTGTGTATTTTCGTGTGTGTGTGTGTGAGCATGTATGTGCTCTTTTAAAATCATTCCTATGATCGCATGAAGATTAACTTGCAGGCCTTCAGCAGAGTGTCAAACAGCGTCCATCTTACATAATTCCTTAACCCAGGCCAAAGACCTGATAGGAATGTGAAGCTAGCTTTAAGTCATCCGCCACGCAGGTCTACACTGTACCCAAGCCTGAATTAACTGCTATCCAGTATCTTTTCCTCTCGTTGTCTCTGAGATGCATCTTCAAACACTGGGTCAGATTCAGAGCACATGTACCTGGTTAGTGGAAGTGGCTTGGCTACCGCCCAAAACTTCAACTAACAAATGACTGCCATCAACCGAGTGATTAAGGCGCTGCAGTATATTCTGAGATTGGTGAAAGCACTCACTCTCTAAAAACACACCCTTCTGTGCAGCAGTGCACCGTAAAGTTTCAAACAGCAAATCTTCTACACACACACACACACACACACACACCTCCTCATTTAGATTACAGGCACTTTCTGATCCCTTTACACACACACACACACACACACACACACACACACACACACACACACACACACACACACTACTACTACTACTACTACTACTACTACTACTACTCAACAGCACCTCTCTTCAGAAGTGTGTGGCTGGTGTATGGCTGAGGGCGTCACAGTAGCTGTCACTACTCTCTCCAAGCCCAGTGGGGGACACACACTCAGGTCACACTAACCCTGATAACATCACAGCCTGCTTCAGACTACGCCTGAAAGAGTGGAGGGAGGCAATTCACACTAGCCTCTTCTCTGCTGTTTTATCAATAAAATAGGGAAGTGTATGAATTGAAACTGACTTGTTGACTTAAATTGACAAATAAAGATTAGTTCATAAGGCTAGAATTATACATATGAAGCAATGTAAAAGATTATATTATTGGTCACATCTTTACTCATGTGATTTAAAACTCATGTGTTTTAAAATTATTTAAAACCTTTCATGCTGAAAAAGACAGTGGTATTGTAAGTCTGTAACCATCTCCCTGACTATCTTTATGAAAACAACTGGAAAATTACAGCATCCACAGCCTCCTCATAACTAATAAAACAGTGGGGCGCAGAAGGACTGCATTACTCCCACATCATGCCAAGCACAACAGAATTATGGCATAAATGATACACAATATTTCTGTGAGGAAACCACCCTCCATTTTAACATGCTTGCAGGACACCCACGCCTAAACATCTCATGTCATGGATCTTGTGGACGTTTACTGGACACAATTTCACAGCTTCACGAAAGCACAGCATGGTATAAATACCCAGACTGCCGGCAGAACGGGCTCACCTGTCTCCCTGCTTTTAGACGGAGTAGGTTGATCTCTCCGGTTCGTTCTGCTTAGCTCCGAGATCCCTCCTGTGCTGCTGCTGCTCGCCGACAAGCTGCCAAACCTGGCGCCTGTCCCTTGGCTGAAGGCGTTTGTGAACAGGTTAACGTGGTGAGGACGGGAAAGGGCAGGCACTGAGTCGGTCCTCGCTGGTGATGATTCGGGGTCTTCCTCACTCTCTGACCCGGGTGAGGAGTCCCCGGCTTTCCCTTCTGCCTGATCCGAACTGGGGCTTGGGTACACTCCACTTCTCAGCCAAGGCTTGTGGGGGAAGCCTTGCCTGTCTCCACTGGCTTGATGTAATGACTTTGAGGATCCCATCCAGTTAAGAGTAGCTTCTTTAAACACACAACTCTCGGTTAAGGAGGGCGAGGAGAAGGAGGGGGCGAGGGATGATGGAATGAAATTACGGTTCACTGCGGACCCGTACCTGTGTCGCCACTGAGAACCCATCATCTCTTTAAAATCTGGATTTCTTGTTTCCGTTTTGTCAGTGCCGCCAGCAACATCACACTCACCCCCTCTCTCTTCCTCTCTCTCCTCCACGCTACGGTCCCCGTGTCTGTGCCTGTGTTTACGCTTGTACTCACTGGCCCAGCGGTAGGCAGACTCCGAGGAGAACCCAGGATACATCACAGGCGATCTCACTCCCTCTCCCCCACAATCCTGTCTCATTAACTTGTGCTTCTTCTTGTGTAGCTTCGATGGATGCATGTACAGGGGGTAGGAGTGGTGAGGGTGTGGGTATGAGGGGTGAGAGGAGAAGGGGGATGAATGTTCTGGCTGTGTGTAAAGGCCTTCACTGGAGGGGTGGCGCTTATAATACCCTAACCCCACAGGGGGGGTGTACGGGATTCGATGGGGTGCTCGATAGTACCCAGTGTGGGAGAGAGGGAACCCAAGACCCTGTAAAAGTGAGACATCAGTCGGAGACACCTCTCTGAACTTGGGAGGATGTCCGGAGTGCTTCTTCTTCAGTTCCGGCTTCCTGACGTAGTGCAGAGAGTCGTACGGGCATGCCAGATGTGGGGAGTAGTACCCACTGAAGTTGATTTGGAAGATGGTGGGCAGCAAGTTCTGCGGGATGCAGTGGTGGGTGTGGGAGTGTCTGCTGGCTCCAATGCTGTTTCCCCCGCCGCCACCACTCCCCTCGCTGTCCAGCACAGTCTCAGGCACACTCCGCTGGTGGACCAAGTGAATGTTGCTGAGCCGTACCATCAGCTTCTCAACCTCAACCATGAAGTCCGGGTCTTGCCTGCTGGCTTTCAGCTGCAGGTACTTCCTCTTGCACCTGTGTTTCTGGCCCTTGAGCTTGTAGCTGGAGCAGCTGTGGACCCTGCCCTTACACTTGTGTTTGTGCTTCTGCGGCTGACCCCCTACGGGGGGAGGGGACCTTGATGGCTGGGGCCGGGGGTAGGCAGCAGGTCCCGTCGCCATGCTGGAGTGGGCGGGAGCAGATCTCTCACGACTCCTATGAGGGGTGACCCCAAATGTCCACCTGGAGCACCAGGCCTCTGAGGTGAGACTTGCCGTGCCTCTTCCTGGGGTCGCCCCCCCGGCACCCTTGCCTCCTGCTGCTCTGTCCACCCAGTCCGACATGCTGTTGTCAGTACCAGCACTGCTGTCGCTCGGCAATGTCTCCTGGCTGTGGGTCTCGCTCAGGGGGGACAGAGGGGTGTCTTTGAGTTCGTTTAGTGAGGACATAGACAGAGGGGATGAAGACAATGACGTTTTGCGGTCATGGCGTAGCTGGTGCTGTTCCCTGTAAGATGATGACTTCTTCTGAGAAGGGGCCAAGAAAGAGGAAGTGTTTTGAAAAAGGGAAGCACCCGGGGAAGAGGACGTGTGGGAAAAGAGTTGTTTTGATTGATTCAGGGCAATGGCACTTTGGTTTTTGAAAGAGGGATTGCTGAAAAGACCACTGGCTCCGGCTGACTGCGAGCTGGAGCAAAAGCTACCCAGTGATGGAGAAGAATCTTGAGAGAAGCTGAATTTGGAATCTCCGTTTGGCACTTTTGGCTTGCGTCCTCTTCTCTTGCCCATATAGATTGTCCCTTTTTTACTGACGTTGATTTGTGGACCCAGTTTACCACCAAAGGATGTTGCCAGAGAGGGTATAGGGGGCACTGGAGATGGGTCTAAGCCACACACCTCTCCTGTCTTTTTTCCACTCGGTAACTCCACTCTCTCGCCTCCTCCCTGTCCTGATAACAGTTGATTTAAGACCCATTTCCGTCTTTTTGTCCTCATTTTGTTGATCTTACCAATAATAGACTTCATCATCAGCTGCCCACTTCCCTTTGAGCTGGATTGTCCATTTCCTTCTAGGGCCTCTTGGGAAACTCTGACCGTGTCTCCATTTGATGGATACTTCAGAGGCTGGTGCCCAGAGCTGGTGGCCGAGGATAAAAGCTTTGGACGCCCCCGTTTCCTCTTCAGGGTGTTTGGTGGGGTCACATTCTTCTTGGACTGCATTGCAGGCGTGTCCCTCTCCTCCATGACGCCGGTCAGGGAAGTGCTCTGTTTGTGAGAGCCTGCAGACGCAGGTGCATTTGATTTGCTCAGGTTCAGCCTCGGTCGACCCCGCTTCTTTGGCTGGGCGACAGGAAACTGACTGCACTTGGGTGGTCTGCCAACTGGCCGACGGGGCGGCACCGGTTTGACTACCTGCTGGGGGGAAGTGCTGTTGGATTCAAGACCAGCACTCTTGTCTGGTGTCAACATCTGGGCCTGATGTACCGTCTTCGTCCAACGGGGACAGCGGCCTTTGCGTTTCTTCAAGGGCCTCCGGTCCTGCTCGGGCGAGGGACATTTTGAGGAGGCAGCCGGCGGAGTGATAACACAATCCTGCTGCAGAGAAGCACTCCTCCTGCTCTGGCCACTCGGGGATCCCTTGCTGCCAGCACTGTCTACTTTCATTTGTTCAGAGGCAACTGTTGGCTTATTTACACTCAAGTCTTTTGGATTATCTACGCCTGTATTATTATCCTTCCATTGCACAGATCCAAAGCTTCTTTCGGACAGATTTGTGATACATCCACTGGTTGGGCTGGTCAGGGAGGAGGCGCTGTCCATTTCCCCTGCAGGCACTTGTCCATCACTTTGGTCTGAATTTATGGGCGGTATCGGGGATAGCGCATGGGAATGCACTTTACCACTGGTGCTTTTATTGCTGTTTGCTGCCATCATGGTTGATGAAGTGCCCGTGTTAGTCGCTGACAGAGAGTTGCTTTTTTTCGTGTCTTCAGCCTCATCTCTCTCTGCAGTTACCGTCTCCTCCTGGGAAAAAGGCAAGGGCTTACCCTGGTCATTACCAGTTTCTTTCGATGCAGCAAGACAGGTGCTTGCATCTGAGAGAGCAGGGCTGGAACATGAATTGTGTACGGAAGAAATAGCTGCACTATTTCCAACAGAGGAGACATGAGAATCTGAGAGAGAGTGCAGTTTGCAAGCCCTGGCTTTCTGTTGTTTTAAGCGGTTGATGTTAGAGGTGGCATTGCGTTTGTTGAGCTTCTCGGCACTGCCAGATGAGTTTCCCTGGTTGGGGACAGTGCTCTTCTCATCTCTCGGAGTACCCCCGTTGGTGACCTTGGCGCCCTCTTGCACAGTGGAGTGCTGTTTGGTAGGGGATGGGGGGGAGGCAGCAGGGGTAGGCGATAGAGAACTCGAAGGAGGGGACTTATCTGTCTTGCCAGAACCAGGTAACTTATTCCCATTTTGGTTTAGTTTTGCGGGTCCCTCCGAGAAATGGTCCTTCATCCCTGCCTTGTGTGCCAACTTTGGAGGAGCCTGCAGAGAAATACAGATATGCAAACAAGGTCAGGATCGTACCATTAAAGTTATACACACAATGAATTCCAAAGAGGAAGTTTTAAGTAGGGTTTTGAGTCACTACCCTCACAAGTCTCTTTATTCAGGAAACTATTTGGTGGTAATTACACATCTTGCACAAGACTGACAGGCTGACAGAGACAGAGACAGACAGAGAGAGAGCGAGAGAGAGAGAGAGAGAGAGAGAGAGAGAGAGAGAGAGAGAGAGAGAGAGAGAGATGGTACCTTGTATTTTCACAATGAGGACAAGTTGAGAACTGTCAATCTGACACCAAATGAGATTAAAAAAGAAATGAGCACGGAGCTGAGGAGTCAAGCATCAGAAATGCAGATGAGGTCGCTCAGTTAGAGACATGCAGAGAGTGGAAAGAGGAGAGGAGAGAGAGAAGGACAGAGAGAAAGGGAGGCAGACAGACAGAGAGAGAAAGGGGGAGAGAGAAATGAGAGCAGGTACAGAAAGTGAGGTAAAAATAGACTCAGGAGAGACACAGCTATTGGTGGCTATAAATTGCTCCTAAAAGAAATGAGAGGTTCTAACATTTATTGTGATGCTTGATTTGTGCGTTATTTTTATGACTCATAAAATTCAAAGGAAGTGTAAAACACAAGTTCATGGCTGCAGGCATCTCTGAAACACCACCTGAAGTTTACAGCAACTATTTACAGAACACTTTGCATCAGCTCTTTGTTTCCAACTCAAGAGTCATTGTGGATGAGTGAACACTTGATTTAATGGTCTCGCTGATTTGGCCACAAAGATGCAATTACATCATTGTTATCCTACATTCAAGGCATAGAATTTGTGATGGGGGGGGGGGGTTAAAAGAGGCACACTCTTACCCTCTTTGCTGACAAAGACACAGGAGCCTCAGCAGCAGTGGCCGATGTGTCAGGGGCTGTTGACGATGGAGAGCAAGACAGGGCTGTGGATGCCAAACTGGAGCTCTGGTCCAAGATCATGGCATCTTTCCTGTCTTTACCCCTCGTCGGGCTCTGTGATTGGTTAGCTCCTGTTACCTCATTCTTGGCCCCGCTTCTTCCACCTTGACTGCCACTCCCACTGCCTCGTCCTTGTCTCAGCGAAGTCCTTATATGTGGACGGCACACGTAGTTCTCTAGTATCTTGGGAGGCTTCTTCGTCCGTTTTGTCCCAAGTCCGATCTTCAGTTTGACACAACCCTCGGAATAATCAGCCTCTTTCACAGAAAACTCCTGCCCTCCCTCAGACCTGTTGCCCCCAACGGCGGCCTCCGGTGTTGCGTCTTCTCCCTCAGTCCCTCCTGACATCTCCTGCTCCCGATCGTCCGCTCCCTTATGCGACTCCTGTGCGGTTTCTAACAAGGGCAGAGGAGGACGTGTGAGTGACCACCCATTCATTCTTGGACCTAGATGTGTTTTCTAGGTGGAGATGGATGAGGCAGAGAGTACAGATGCTTTTTCAATGACAAGCTAGCTGGGGCCTCATGGGATGATGAGGAAATTGTCAGAGAGGGATACATTGAAGATGAATGACTTTGTTTTTGTCCATGTTTGGGGTTTCCAAGAAATGATGGATGTTGGTGATGAAGAAGAGGAAAAATAAAGCAAAAAGATGTTAGTAATATTTTTCTCAATCAATCAATGTTTCTTCATGCAATAATATCATAGGAAATGTTATGTTGTTTCAGGAAATGGATGGATCGTAAAAACAACTATAACAAATGATGATTTGAAATTAACTGTAGACATATATGGCATTGCGTAGCCTACATTTCCAGCAACACTAAATTAGGTCAAGACACAGTTGTAGTAGCTGGGGCAGAAAATATCACCAAAGGCAAAATACGGTCATCTCTACCCAAAGTTAAGCTACTCTGAAACTAAAACCTGACACATTTTTTTCAGTGAGAAGGACGACAGCCTAAAACGTCTCTCCTGGGACTCGTCCGAAAAAGCAGGTGCTTTCCCGCATAAGCTGAGGTCATTCTGCCGATGATTCAGAATGATGACCTCAGCGTATAACGCAACCCGAGGGACCCATCAGACCCAGAGCCCGTTTCCTAAATAAAGACAGAGTCAGCCCAGCCCGGTGCACACAACCATAGCCCGGGGCACTACCTCTGCACAAATTACACTCATCTACACTGAACTTACAATGTCAATGTCACAGAGTACTTCCAAAAGCCAGCGAGCCAAATGCATCAATTACGGACTGCATGTGGAGTGAGGAAGTGCCGCTGCCTTTGCTGTGGATGGAGAGGATGGAGACTTTCACTCTGGCTCCGAAGTGCCTCTTTTCCCCTGGAACCCTTCTGCCTGCCCACTTTTCTCTGTCTGCGGCTTTTACACACCGGTCAGCCCGCTTCCTCAATCCTCCCCTGTCCTCTCCTCGTCACTCCTCCCCTGTCCTCTCCTCCTCTCTCATCTCCTCTGCTCTCCTCCTCCCTCATCTCCTGTCCTCTCCTCTCCTGTTCTCTATTCTCTCTCTCCTACTCTCCCCTACTCTCTCCTCTCCTTTCCTGTTCTCTCTGTTCTCTCTCCCCGACTCGCTCTAACCTTGCCTCATGTCCATACTTCACTGCTCTCCGACTCCCTCGCCACCAACCTCTCGCCCCAATCAATCACACTCTACCTCCCACTCTCTGTCTCCCTCGTTCTCTCCGCTCTCTTTTTCTCATTACTTCCTCTCACTTTCTTCCTCTGTCCCTCTTTTCTCTCTCTCACGTACTCAGTCTTATTCTCCACTGACTTTCAAACCTCTCAGAGCTGGCCCCTGTGTTAAATCAGCACTGATTCCATTCATCTTCTCTCTTTTAAAGCACCATACGTGGAGGTCAGTCTGGGCACTGACTTGTTAATCAAAACTATGCTTTCTCTACTTCAACCTTTCATTCATCCCCCCCCCCCCTCCACTAGGGTTAATCATGTTTTTTGGAAGAAGGCTAAAACATACTTTGGAAATGTTCTTTAGCTTTGCCTCATCTGTGTGGAATTGAGTGCAATAGCTGATCCCTAATAAGACATGAGATAAAATGCAATTCCACCGAGCTGACTTCACATACCCCACAGAGGCAACACAGTCACTTCTTCCCCCTCTACAGCTCTGCCCGTTTTTATCTCTATCTCTATCTTTCCCAGAGCCGGTTAAAAACACTGCCAAGACACACACGCTATCCTTCCTTCTCGCTCACTGCTTCATAGTTTAATGGGGTTTTTTTCTACTGAAACACACCCATTCATTCTTCCTGTCTCTAGAGTCATATCAAAATATCTTACATCTGACTTTTTACAAACTTGCATTCTTTAGCTCTCCGTAGGGAAATAAAGACAACGTTTTCATTGTTTGGTTCCTCTTCTGTCCTCTCTTAACTCCCCACCTATCATGATCTCAACTGCTCACAATGCACCCTCCTTTTCATCCCTAGTAAGTCCCTCTTACCGCAAATCTACTCAGTTTGGCTTCAGTTCAGCCATGGCTGATAACCAGGTAACAACAAACAAGTTCTAGCATCGACAACAACAAAACATGAACTTTGATGCAGGTAGGTAGACTGTACTGTGTCGATCTGTGTTCTTAAGGGAAAACGGACAGTTGCGCACTACGTGGCCGAATCTTTCTGTCCTGAACAGTGAGTTTTACAATCTGATTGATAACCAGACTACGGCATGTCACTAAAATGGAAAGTGAAAATACAGGTGAACAGTCCCCTCCTCAGACACATCATCCATAAACTGAGAGAGCTGCTGTGACAGTCATACAGTAGGGCCTATGTTAGATGCATACAGTAGTTACAAGGGGGTGGTGGGGGCAGCCATTTAGCTCATAGCGACAATTGCAATGGCAAATAGCAGATGCCCTTTAGCTGAGCAGTGAGACAAGCACATCCCCACCTCATCATTGACCTAGATAGATGGGGGGGGGGGAGAAAGTCCAAAAATAGAGGCAGAGAGGAGACAGAGAGAGGTATGGCTACTGGAAGGCAAGGGAAATGGAACAGCAGGGTTAGCTGAGGTTCAATCAATAACACATACTACAACACGGAGGAAAACACCGATCTGGTGACGTGCACGCAGGCTCAAAACTTCGGGGAAAAAGTGATGGTACAGCTAAATAATACCTGAATTTCAGACGGCTGGAGATCATGCGTAATTAGCCAAACCGAATGAAATGGAGAGAGAATATAAACTCTATCAAGATGATGGAAAGAAGGGAGAGACTGATCGAGAAGGATAATGAGAAGAAACGATATCATTTAATTTCTTTAATAGACTGAGAGTGGGTGGGTATGAGTCAGATCACTCACTGTCACTAAGCCTAATAATCTCATCATCGCCCATATTTAGCGGCATTAACGATAACACAATTACCCCGTATGACAACAACACTTCTGCCCCAAAACACTGAGCATTTTAAACACAAACACCTGAGGCCATCTGAGCATTCAGTATCTCAGTTAAACCACAATTCTCATCCAGGTTTGCCATGCTTGCCTGTTACCGTTTATAAATAAGTAACGCCATTTCACTTGCAGTGCGTAGTCTACTCTGCGTGTAGGCTAATCAAAGCAAAATTCCGGACATAGCATCAGTTTCAGAAAGCGTTATCTTACCCGTGCAGTCAAATAAACGAAAACAGCTCACATGAGGGAGAGAATGTATGAGCTTAAGTCCATTCCGCGTTAGAGTGGATTAATATAACACATTGTGCAACACCACTCTCTCCTCCCTCCCACTCCGCTCTCTCTCTCTCTCTCTCTCTCCATCTCTTGCGCAGTTGTTTTACATCAAAAGCGTGGTCGTACATTGTGTACCGAGATCTCCACCACGTTGGCAGGCAGATATAGGGATTGAGGAGGAGGGATGAACTGGACTGTTAAGTGCTGCATAGCTTTTGTGCAATAAGCACTGAGGAAATTGTGTTATGACAAGTTTGGTAAACAACTCAAAGAGGTGATTGAATGTTGTGTGTCTAGTTGTTATCGGTTGGTGTGATTCTGACGCAGTTAGTTATAAGCTACTGTAGACTTTTAGTCGTTTGATGATATGGTGGGCTACTCATGAATATTCCCAGTCTTAAAATCATCATAGGCTACCTGGATCTGAAGAAGCTACTGTACACAAGAGGCCGTTGGAGATAGGCTACAGCCTTAACAGCTTATAGGTTACAGCAAATTCGTGCAAAGACTGGGAAAACAGACTGGTCAGAGACAGCAAAAACAGGTCAGATAAGACTGTGGACTTGACGGCACTGCGTTAGCTACTGCATCTTTAAGTGTAAACTAATCTATTTGGTCAGCTATGGAAACCAGGACTTCTAACACATTCGCTTAAAGTCGTTTGCGAAGTGCACTTCATATTTCTAATGCAGGAAGGATACACCAACGAACTTGAGACTTTTCGATTTTCGCTCTGCAGCAGTTGATATAGCCTAAAGTGGTCAATGGTAACAAATTAACAATACAATTTCATAGCTAGTTGTTTCTACATCTGACAACGATGTTTTGTAACGCAAGACGGATCTGCCCCTGCGGTCGTCCGCATGTGACTATCCGTCAGGTGAGAGTCGCCAGATTGTACTGTTTTTTGGAATCGCTGTTAAGCCTTCCTCACAGTCTAAAACACGAGGCGTCAGGAAAGTCGCAAGTGTCAGAAAAACATCGGTGCCCACGAATGTTTTACTTTCCTCAACACCATGGTAGCCTAGCTGAAATGACGTCAATATAGACACAACATTTTCATAACACACCATCAAGTAAATTAGTAATTTGTAGTCGAGGGGCGCATTTTAGTGAAGAAAAGTATAGAGGCACTTGGAAATGTAACGAAATGATGACTGCAAAGTATCAACAAGATGGCGGCGACATCAGCGAATTAGGATCCAATTTTGATCTATCCCTTGTGCTGCCCCCCTCTCCCCGGACGCACCTCGGTCCTCCGGTGTCCGTGCGAGAGCTTAAAGGCAAACTCCCATAGCCGTGGAGGACTCAGCTGAGCCGAGCAGTAGGCTACAGACAGTCACTGGTCACTGATCCGGCGTCCGCGGTCTCTGAGCCCTGACCTAATCGATCATAATAAACACTGGGCCCAAGTAAACGCCGTGTCATTTACCACTCTGCCGATGTTTGTTTGCGTGTTTGTTTGTGTGTGCGTGCGTGTTCGTGTGTATGTGTAGGCTAGGCTGTGTGTGTTGTATGGGGGCGTTGGAAACCCGAAATAGTGGGCTAGAATCTAGACTGCCTACTTTAAAGCATAATTTTACAATCATCTGAAAGATTTTTATAACCGATGCTATCATGTATCTTTATTCTCATTATTTAATTGGTTCTGTTATTATCACAAATGCAATTCAGTCAGTCATTTTTTTGCTCTTGAAGCTCCTGAAGTGTATGATTGTGTGAAGTAGCCTAATATCCAGAGGCTTATTGAAATGGGAAATTGTCTTATGTGACCTGCAATAACAACTCACTTAAAAAAAAAGACTAAGACTAAGTCATGTATAGCCTACCCATTGGCCATCAAATGGCCTATTACATATTTAAAATAACTGAAATCAAGAATTATTGAGATGAAGTCCTGCACAATCTTTTGTAACTTTACTCTTGTAGACGGCCAAAATCCATTGCAAGTCTTATCCCCAAGGAGGATATCAGTGATACAACATCCACCGTGCAGTCACTTGTGCAACAGGGCAGAACATATTTTACAGAAAGATTAGTTGGTGTCCAGGTGATATCCAGGTAATGCCGAATGACTACCTGTGTCCTTACCTCTGATTTTACTGAAGGTACACCTTCCACTTCCCTTACGGCTCATGGATGAACATAAAATCCACGTGGCTCACTTTAGCATGTTTAGATGCTCTCCTGTCTCCTGTGCATTTAGCACCATAGGTCAAAGCAGATACCACCTGCATTAGTGTGCAGGTGTACTAGTGTTTGTAATATTTAAAGGCACATTTGAATTTTTCAGGTGTATGAAAAAAGCTTGAAATGAATTCAGATGAAAACCATAAAGTGCTGTTTTGTTAATGTTTTCAGAATTTAATAATCATTGTAGGTCCATATAAATTGCAGTTTACGACAGTAAAGAGCACCTTAACAGTTAGACAACCTTGCTAAGTTGGCAAGTTTAGCGCTATATAAATAACATTTAATTGAATTGAATATTCTACTTCATATCACATTACAGGTTTAGCTAACGTTAGAGGAGGTTACTGTTTCTACCCGAACTGGAATAGGGAAAACTCGTTTGCTTAGCTCCTTAGCTGTCAGATTGTTTCTTGGTATGTAAGATACCCCCCCTCTCTTCAGATCATGACTCTACACAGATTGTCGTTGCGGTTGCGACAGGCGGTATGTATTTGCTAATATATTTTTTATATTTTTCAGACTTAATTCTGACTATGTTCAACAATGCTTTCATTGACCTTTGGCGTTACTTAATGCACCAATGCATGAATGGAGCTTTTTCTATTAATGAATGCACCAATACATGTCCTGTCTCCTGTGCATTTAGCACCATAGGTCAAAGCAGATACCACCTGCATTAGTGTGCAGGTGTACTAGTACTCATTGTAGGTCCATATAAATTGCAGTTTACGACAGTAAAGAGCACCTTAACAGTTAGACAACCTTGCTAAGTTGGCACCCAATGCACAGAGCCTTTGTGTACTGACATCATTGTAGTGGATGAACAAGACTTTTGTTTGACTTTCTGAACCAAATTTCTGACCCATATGTTCTCTTGAGGCTGGTCTGAAACAAAAAAAAATATGCGCACATTCTCTAATGCCACTGTGGTGTTATTTAAATCATGATTGTTCTGAAAGTGCCAAACGTCCGTTTGAGACTTAGGTGGCAATGGACTGTGTGAAAGGTATATGCTCCATAAGACACAACTTATTGCGGTGGAAAAAGAGTTAGTGATGTTATTTAAAATATTTGTGAGTTGATATGGTTTTGCATAAGTGTTCCTATGGTGCCAAGTCACAGGCTTAGACAAGTTTTCAAAACTTTATAATGTGTAAGAAACTGCCAAGATGAAAAGTCTTGTTTGGTATGATAACTGTTCTGTTAACTATGCTGTGTGTGTTCTGATGGTATCAGACATACAGAGATCAGATAACGATTTGCTATATATATTTCAGAAAAACATCTTGACATCGGATGCAAATGGGACAACACGAAAAAAAGAAGTGATGAGTTAACACAAATCTAATCAAGTAGGACTACTGGTTTTCGGCACTTTTTATGATTAAGTTAAAACAACTTCAGTCACAAGTTTCTTCTCACGATGTAGGCTACACCGTCTTTTCCTTAAAGCGTAGCTAATTCACCTGTAGGTGGCAGTAAGCCATGTTATTGCAAAATATATCCACGTGAGCTATGAAGAACATACTCCCGACGTAACTTCCGTTTGATCTTGTCAAAGATGGCCGCGTCCATGAATGTTGCGTCGTGACAGAATAGCCGCGGGTGTGACAGCAAATTACAATCAAATCGTAGCACAGTGTTGATGTCCTGTGTATGACTGGTTTCCGTGCATGAACACCTTTCGAGGGTAAGCTATTGGGCTAATTTCAACAGTGAACTTAAAGCTTGTACAGGTGCTTAGGCATTGATATAATTAGCCTGCTACCCAATGTGATGTCTAGCGGTTGACTTCCAGGTGCTAATAACACTGTTATGCAATGTCAATAGGTTGCTTACACTCATTTGACACCGTTACATGCCCAGTGTATATGACATGTAGCTAGTAGCTATTTCTGTGCCAATATTAATGCACATATATTATATATATATGTATATATATTCTATATAAGGGGGTTCAGAAATTGGGCTCTGTAAAGCGCATTGAGACAATTGTATGGTTTTAGCGCTATACAAATAACATTTAATTGAATTGAATTGAATTGAATATTCTACTTCATATCACATTACAGGTTTAGCTAACGTTAGAGGAGGTTACTGTTTCTACCCGAACTGGAATAGGGAAAACTCGTTTGCTTAGCTCCTTAGCTGTCAGATTGTTTCTTGGTATGTAAGATACCCCCCCTCTCTTCAGATCATGACTCTACACAGATTGTCGTTGCGGTTGCGACAGGCGGTATGTATTTGCTAATATATTTTTTATATTTTTCAGACTTAATTCTGACTATGTTCAACAATGCTTTCATTGACCTTTGGCGTTACTTAATGCACCAATGCATGAATGGAGCTTTTTCTATTAATGAATGTACCAATACATTAATGGAGTTTGCCATCAAATAATGCATCAGTGCGTTAATGGAGTTTGTCATCACCAGGTGACCCAAGCCCGGCACTTGCACAGTAGCAGGAGGGGCCAGCAGCTGGAAGCAGTGGCTGTGGAGCCTGAGCTGCCCAAAGAGCTGTCTTTCTTCAGGACCAGAGAGAGTGACCCAGTACGTGTCAGCCCCACATACCACACACATAACACCCTACATCATGTTAGTGATTTTGACTAGTTGGGCAAACCACTTGTAACGTACTGATAGCAATGCAGAAGTCAAGGGTCAAAGCCCCCCCACTGAGATATACAGTGCCCTCCACAATTATTGGCACCCTTAGTGAATGAAAGGGCTGCTCAAAACATTAAATTAAGGGGTGCCAATAATTGTGGCACCCATGTTTTGGAGAAAAATATTTTATTTACTGTCCAAAAAAAAAATTCTTTCAATAATTTTACTTCAATGAAAAGGTAAGAATGTTGTGAATATTTTGAGTGAAAGACCAAGAGGATGAACAGCAAAGACACATTTTTTCATAGCCTGTTTTGCCCGTATTCACTAAGGGTGCCAATAATTGTGGAGGGCACTGTAAGTGCATACTATTAGTTCATACTGTGTCCAGCCTATATGTGATTAACTGCTGTTGGTGAGATATAGGCCAAGTTAATGTACACTGTTCCATTAGTATTTGAATAATAGTATTGTTTTATTATATTCAGTGTTCAGCTTGTACCTGTGACAACTTTATTTGAATTACTTTAAAGCAGTGTATTTGTGTGTGTGACCCCCTCCCTGTCCTCCTTCCAGGCCTGCCATGCTGAGGTACATATGGGCCAGTACTACACCTTGTCCCCCGTCCACCTGCGCACCGTCTTCCCACATGGACTGCCGTCCCGTTTCCAGCTACAGGTATCCAGTAGCAGGGTGTGGGGGTGGTGAGGGTCAGATGTTGCGAGGGATTACTCATTGTGGTCAAGTTAGGACTGTAAAGCATTCCTCAGGAGCTTACCTCGCTTTGCTCTTTGAATACTCATTGTGGTCATAGGAGTCTAAAGCATTCATTAGGAGCTTACCTTGCTTTGCTTGTCAGTACGAACTCCTGTTCAGCTGATCTGGTATCGTAAAATGATGTTCATATATCGACACAATGGAGAAAGTGTTTACCATACAGTATAATGCTTACTTATTTGTGTGTGTGTGTGTGTGTGTGTTTTATCATTTAGATGAAGACATTTAATGAGACATGTGTGATGGTGAGGCAGCCCGCCCTGGAGCTTATATCTCATCTGAAGAAGGCAGACTACAGCAAGCCTGCCGTGCGCTACATGTTCTGTATCCTTTCTCCAACAAACGACATTGTACTGGATGTGAATATGAGGCTGAGTGTTTAGTTCCTGTTGTTGCGGTATGGTCCTTGACTGCTGCTGCAGATGGGGCAAATGGCTGTGGAAAGACGATTTCACTCTGTCATGCACTCCACTACTGTTACACACAGGGATGGCTGGTGCTACATATACCTGACGGTCAGTTCCGCAACACACAAACACGGTCATAAACAGAACCCACACACCAGATAATTTGTGATTGGTCACTTAAAGTGGTGTCAAGATAGCCCCTACAAAAACTTTTTGAAGAGTATAGACTGGGTTGGAGACAATCTGATGTTAACCAAGTGGACTTTTCATGTCAGTTCTTTTCTTTCCATTCATCTGTCCGTATAAGTGGGCTCTGTTGATTCACATCAAATGTTAAATGTGTTTGTTATCTCTGTGTAGCTCACCTATGGGTGAAAAACTGCAAGGAGCTCCTGCCATCCACGTTCTCCCCCTCACGCTTTGATCAGCCAATTGAAGCCTCCCACTGGCTTCGAAACTTTAAAATCACCAATGAACCCCTCCTATCAAAGGTAGGTGATTAGCTTGCTCTTTGGTTGAACAAAATATTTATGTTACTATTCGAATGTAGTAGATATGTTTCACAGAAGCTATTTTTGACTTGTAGGTACAGGAAAAAAACAATAGGTCAAATTTATGAAGGGTGTATAGCCCTCGTTTTTCTGGTCAACATACAAGCCATAAACACTTGTATGCGCACTGTTGAACAGCGAAGATGAGTGCAATTTACCCGTTAACCCGTTATCACCTTTCGTAATTTGGTGATTCATTATTTGAATGTATTAATTGACCACTTGATCCTCGTGTGATCAGCCAAGTTAGATTAGTCTTAGAGAAAATCATTTGGCCCAATAAAACTAGTCATGCTGGCACACTCAATGAATGCTATACTAATGAATGCTATTAGATTCTGTTGTATTTACCCACTTCTCTGTATCGCACAAAAATGTAGAATAGCAGACATTTTGGGTGATTGTATTTACTGAAGCAAAGGGTATTTGCAGGATGTTGTTACAGAAGTGTAACATTATAACATAGAATAAATTACCATAATATACTTGTGTTAATTAACAGATAATGTATTTAATATTGATGAATAATACTAAACCTATTCTGTCCATGTGTCCAGTGGCTCCTGTTATAAGATACGTGGTTAATAAAGCCTGATGCACTGGTGTGTGTTTGTGTGTGTCTGTGTGATAGCTGAAGACCACTCAGCGGTACGTGTGGACTAAAAGAGAGAGCACCGAGGAGGGGCGCACACTGGCAGAGCTGGTGGAGCAGGTAAGGGCCTTATACCCTCTCTGTGTGTCAGTCAGCATGGTCAGTCACCTCCTTTTAGCAGCTTAGATCATGTGTGTAGCATTCATGATATTATCAATAATTGGCAGGATATACAGTATTTATTTATTTTATTTCCTCACCCTCTTGGTTCCTGATTAATTTGCATTCCGTCTTGCTCTTTCCTTCTGTTAATTTTTCATATTCTTATTTCTCTTCAGCCTTCTTCATACACTTTCTCTCCCTCTACTGCCTCTTTTTTCTCCCTTTCTCCTTCTTTCTCTCACTGCATCACTGGCTGGCTCTCTGTTAATCTTCTTGGCCTTTGTTATCTCTCCCCCCCCCCCATAGGTATCCTGTTAAGAAATAAAGAAATATAATATATATATAATGGCAAGCCAATCAGAAAAGATCTATACTATATATATTGTGTATATATAGATATATAATTGTCTATCTCCCACTCCCTCCTCTGCCCCTCCCCCCAGGGGGTGGCTCGTGTGAGGACCAGCAGTGATGTGGTGGGGGCGCTGCTGAAGGAGCTCCGTCTGCAGGCGGGGCAGCCCATGGAGGGCAGGCAGGAGGGCTTCCGTCTGGCCGTGGCGGTGGACGGTGTGAACGCACTCTGGGGCCGCACCTCGCTTAAGAAGGAGGACAAGAGTGTGGTGAGTCACGGACCTGTCACATCGTCGTCGTCACTATTAAGTCACAAGTCTCCAGTTGGCTAGATGCCGTGTTGTTACACTAAGCTGTTTACACTGTTTTTACTCATTCTCTCTCTCTCTCCCACTCTGTCTTCACTCACAACCTCCCCCTCCATTCTTTCTCCATCTTTCACCATCTCTCTCTCTCTCCATATCTCTCTCTCTCTCTCCATATCTCTCCATATCTCTCTCTCTCTCTCTCTGTTTCCGTTTCCTCTGTCCTGCTCAGGTGGCTCCAGAGGAGTTGACCTTGATCCACAACTTGAGAAAGATGATGAAGAATGATTGGGTGAGAACCCAGACATCTGGTCTCACAGTGAACTCCGCAGGGGGGCTTTATGCTTTATTAGCTTTAGTCACAGATTCATACAGATTCACCTGTCCGAGAGAGACACACACACACACACACACACACACATGTCCGAGAGAGAAACACACACAAACACCTGTCCGAGATAGAAACACACACACACCTGTACCATGTTTTCCCTCTAAATGGTTCTTTCCTCTTTCTCCTACTCCGTCTTCCCTCTCTCTCTCTTCCCATCCCTCTGCTCTCTCTCTCTCTCTCTTCCTGTCCCTCTGCTCTCTCTGTCTTTCTTTTTCCTATTCGCTCCTCCAGTGTGGTGGTGCTGTGATCTCCTCTCTCTCCCAGACGGGTTCCCTCTTCAAACCCAAAGATGTGTACCTGCCCCAGGAGCTGCTTGGAGAGGTCAGGGGTCCCCTCACCTCACTGCTCTCACCTCACCGCTCTCACCTCACTGCTCTCTGTGCTGACGAAAATGTATCTCCGTACAAAATGTGTCCTTGGATTAAACTCTCTACTAATGACTACTAAAACAGTCTACTAAATTACTACCAAGTGTATGTGTGCACTAAACAAACCTTTAGAAACATTCTCCTACAGAAGACAGTGTGAATAAGAAACCACAGTTGGATGCCTGTGTGTAGACAGCAGCAGACATTTTTTTTTTTACATATTATAGATAAATATCAGCCTTATTCTCATAGGAGGAGGGGAATAACTAAGTATTAGGAACTCGTGTTAGATTAAACAATGTCATTTTTGACGTGTTTGACATTGACGTGTGTTTGCTGAACTGGACTGACCCTGCTGTCTGTCTCTCTGTGTGTTTGTTTGTCTGTGTGTTCGTCTGTGTGTTCGTCTGTGTGATCGTCTGCGTGTCCGTCTGCATGTCCGTCTGCGTATCTGTCTGTGTGTCTGCTGTGCTCCCCAGGATGGTTTTGATGACATGGATCCCTTTGTACCAGTCCCAGTCTCCAATTACAGCGAGAAGGAATCTGAGAGTTGCTATCTGTATTACATGGACCGGAACTGGCTACAGCATCCACACAGTAAGTGTGTTTGTGTGCGTGTGTGCGTGCGTGTGCGTGCGTGTGTGTGTGTGTGCGTGTGTGTGCGTGTCTTGTTTTTGTTATGTGTTTCAAAATGCCGTCTCTGTCTTGATGTCTGGTTTTGATGTGACTTTCGTCCTTGTAGGTCGAACAGAAGAAGGAAAGAAAGAACTCCTCTTCCTCAGCAACAGAAATCCCAACGTCTTGGAGAGACTATGTGCGTCACTGTAACGTCCTGCCACGAACAAACAGAAGTTCAAACAAACACAAACGTGTAAAAACGATGTACATCAGAATACCTGGGTTATTGTTTTTCTCTCTGAAACTGCTCAGAAAGCGATCACCAGTTCAGAGGTGGATCCATGTCCCTTCCACACCACATCACAGGCAGCGGCTGCCTGAATACTCATAATCATGTGTTGGCCACTTGTTCTGTAAATTGTACACTGTATCGCATGGTCATTTTTTCATATTAAAATACTTTGGAGAAAGCATCTCAGGTTCTCCTGTCTTTTATGGTGACTGTATGCAATCAGACAGAATCCATATATGGCACTGTACTAATAAACAAACCAAACATGGCTTGCTCCGTTGCTAATGCTGACACCTGCTGGTAGCACCACAAAACACACAGTTGTGTAATGTATAACCATTAAAGACCTTAATCGTGGACATTCATGTCGCATTATCATCTGTGCTGTCTGTAGGGAAGACGAAATGACTGCAAGCGTGCGACACATTTCAGTATCGAACATCGATCATGTGACAGAAACAAGTCTGCCGCTGGAGTCGGTGTCATATGACTACACACAGGCAGGGAACCCGGAAATGAAGATAAAAAAACAGTATGACTGGAGTGATCATCTAGTCTGCGTACGTTTGTTGTCATTATACGAGAAGAAGGTTCTCAGTGCTCAGTGCACAAGTCAAGGACATGCATGTGTTGGTGCCAACCTCTGGAAATTTGTCTCAGGATTCATCGTTCAACAACAACTATGAGACTGACCGCAATTCTCCTATGTGTTGTCTGTATCGGCGCTCCTGTAACCAGCGGAGGTTTGTTTGCATTACATTTAGTCATTTAGCAGACGCTTTTGTCCAAAGCGACGTACAAGGGAGAGAACAGTCAAGCTAAGAGCAATAAAAAGTATGGTGTAACAATAAATACTACTTTACATGAGAATTAGAAAACAACGACCTAGAAAAAAGGAAAAAGAAGTGCAGGAATGTAACTGCTGAAGTGCAAGTTAAGCGCTAGTCAGGTGCCAGTTAGGAAGGGAGGTGCTCTCTGAAGAGTTGGGTCTTCAAAAGCTTCTTGAAGGTAGTGAGGGACGCCCCTGCTCTGGTAGTACTAGGCAGTTCGTTCCACCAACGTGGAACTACAAATGAGAATAGTCTGGATTGCCGTGCTTGCACAGACGGCAGTGCCAAACGACGCTCACTAGACGAGCGCAGCGTCCTGGGTGTAACATTTGCCCTTACAAGAGCATTTAGGTAGGTGGGAGCAGAACCAGCAAGCACTCTGTAGGCAAGCATAAGTGACTTGAACTTAATGCGAGCAGCTACTGGCAGCCAGTGGAGCTCAATGAGTAGCGGGGTGACGTGTGCCCTTTTCGGTTGGTTGAACACCAGACGCGCCGCCGCGTTCTGGATCATCTGTAGTGGTTTTACCACGCAAGCCGGCAGCCTCCGTTAGGAGGGCGTTGCAGTAGTCCAGGCGGGAACTCACCAAGGTTTGCACCAGCAGCTGGGTGGCATACTGGGTAAGGTACGGCCTGATTTTGCGGATGTTGTATAGCGCAAAGCGGCACGACCTGGAGACAGAGGCGATGTGGGCCGTGAAGGTCAGTTGGTCATCAATAATGACCCCCAGGTTTCTTGCTGTTTTGGATGGAACAAGAGATAAAGAGTCGATATTGATGTTATGGTATGTTTGTATACTCTTTAAGAATATATCCGAAAGTCGGTCTGCCTTTAAATCATGGTAGACAATGTGCTGTCATTTAAAACCAGTCCTCAACAGAGTACTCTTGAAAGTGTGCATGTGTTATTTATTTCCAATAAGTATGAACTCACATCGAGCAAAGTCATTGCATCACATCACTTTCACTGTTCTGTGTTGTGTCCAGTGGCGTAACGTAGTGACGACGGGCCCAGGTGCAAGATATTATGACGGGCCCCCCTAGTGAACGCTAAAAAAAAAATCGTAGCGTTCCCTACTTCCACAACCGCGTCTAAAAAAAACGTTAATCAAAGGTGTTTGTTATCGATATAAATAGTGTTTAATTAATCAACCTTACATATTTCAGAAGTGATTGGTGTGTACACAATGAACTAAGTCTTGTTTGACTCTCAGCAGGAAAATTTCTTACCGTAACAATTGTTAACTGTTGCATGGTTGCTGACACACCACTGAGGGCAGAAACAGCGATTCTGATCCCAGCTGCACTGCTGACTCCGTGGGCTGAAGCTGGCGACTAGTTGACGGCAATTCAAAAGCCAAAATAATCTAATTTAGGCAGCTTTGCCGCCTTCTCCTCCTGTTCTTTTTTTCTCTTGCCCTTTTCTACTTCCACTCTTGTGCTTAAAAGGCATTGTTACGAGTAAAGTTGTGCTGTGCAGTGCTCAATGAGCTAGGTTATCAGACCTTCAGACCTAGGTTATCAGAATTGGTTTAACTATAGCGTATTGTATTGTCACATGATCAAATAGAGACTTGACATTGGACAACAACATACATATTACCCAGCAATCATCATTGCTAATCACAAAAATACCAAAGAAAATAAGAACTTATTCATTTAATTGAATAGTGTTTTGATAGTTTCTATAGTGTGTAGGATAAGCATATGATTTTGTTGTAAATTGCTACTTTTTCCCAAAAAATAATCACAACCATGACTGATAGAAGTTTGCTCTTTCAGGTGTATATATTGCATTTGACAAGAGTGTCGTTTATAAAGTAGCGCGCATTTAAACGTAAGGCTACTTGGAGCAGGACCGCTCGGGTCTCGTCGGCCAATCCTTGCCTTTCAAATCCATTCTCAGTAATCCAATCCAGCCGCGGAACGAGAATGGACCTGCGCCAATCGCGGCACTTCTCTCCATAGTCGAGAACTTGGCTTGAGCTTGTGTGACGTTACGTTGCCAAGTTACGCAGACGCAAGCTCCTCAAGATGGCTGAAGCTACGACAACTCGTCAAAGTAAGTAAGTAACCACGACTTGTTTTTATTTTTCTCTTAGACGGACACACGTTTCATTTCCATATTGTATTGATTGACAAGCCTAACTAACGTTAACGCTTTCACTGAAGATACGTGCACCAATCATTTCCATATTGTATTAATTGACAAGCCTAACTAACGTTAACGCTTTCACTGAAGATAACGGTTACATTATGAACTAAGTTATGCTAAGTCTTATAACTACAACATTGCTATGAATGGAAACAGCCATGTGTAACTACTATAATGTTACTCTGAGCTGAAACAGCCAAACGGCCGAGTATTGGCAATGATTAAAGTAGTTGTTGAAAGCTTGTATCAGTTAGCTAACCATCTAGTTAGCTTGCTATCTGTATATGACGCCTGACCAGCGGTGTTAAGCGTCGTTTCTCGTATATCATACAACTCCTGTAACTGATCATGCATAATATGATTGCTATTGATAACGATAACGGTACAGGAGTGTATGTTTATGTGCTGCAGTGTCTCAGTGTATTGTTCAAAGCATGCTCATATTCAGTGTTTACTTGTTGACTACTGTACCTATTTGCTTATTGTACCTGTTGTATGATTCTAGTTAGTTAGCTAATAACATTGATTTAAATTATAAGCAGTTATTATAAATGTGTGCTGTGTATTTAATCTACATACACTTACTGCTGTAGGAAAAAAAAGTGCGTAATATTAAACATCACTGTTATCTAATTTCAGATCACAAAGGAGCTGACTGGCCGTGGCAGGGGGACAGCTCTTTGGGTGACCTCCATTGGCAACGAGGTTGGTTAGATCCTGACCAGTGTCGTGACAGTGCAGGAGGGGCTGGGACTGGACAGGATGGAGTGATGGAGCGGTACCACCAAGCAGCTGTTCCACCCCCAGTCCTGCTATACGTGGACTGTGGCCGCTGCGTGAGTGAGGGGGCGAGTAAGCTGCAGACCAGGTACACCTGGCACTTCATGAGGAGGCTGGCTGTCGGCAGCATCACCACCGATGCTCTACCACACCTTCATGGGCTGCCTGTCTGCATGCCCCTTTGAGTGGGATGCAGGGGACCTCGCTCTGTTGCAGCAGATGACGAGGGAGCAGCTCAGGCAGGAAGGGGTGCTAGCCCTTACTGATCTTCTGGTGGACAGGAGAATAAGTAGGAGGGAGTTGAGCCAGTACTGCTGCAGGAGGACATGCGGCGTGGAGGCCGCCATCAGCCTTATTGAGCGGCTGCTGCAGGAACTGGTGGGTGGGGGACCTGACTGCTGCTGCCTCCATGCTGCACACAGGTGTCCCAGCCTCTCCTGATGAGTCTGGGTTATGTAAATTCATACTTGTGTGTAAAGAAGTAAAATCACTGTATCTGCTTTTTGTCCCACATCTGTTTACTAAATTTGTCACTCATCAGTTTTTATGTTTTTTTTCTTTCTCAGGCTGTGGATGACTCTGGGGTGCCAGGCATGGACCGAGTTGACAGCATGGCAGGAACATTTATTGTCTTACTACATTCCCTCTGTGCCCTGTCATACATATTCACACTCATGTTTTTGTCTTTTCTCACGGGCTGCTGTGTTCTCTCTCTCTGTCCAGATGGGATCTCATCCTGAATGACTACAGGAGGATCAGGCGGCACATTCTAGACAATGGGGCTGTTATGGAGCAGACCACCCTGCAGCTGGTAGACGTGAGCCACACCACCCAACCTGGTACAGTGGCACAACAAGAGGGTGTAGAGGCAGGGCAACGTGGTGGTGCAAGGACTGGACTTGCCAAGCCACTTGTCTGTGGCGACTGACCCTCTCCTCCCTGCTAATGTGTGCCCACCATCTGCACCCCCCCCCCCCCAACCAGGCCCAGTTCACCAGTACCCCCGGGCTGGCAGCACCGCGGGCCAGGCACAGGTGAAGAGGAAGGTATCGTCCGCCGTCGCACCGGCGGCTGTGAACTCGTGCCCCCAGCGAGAACTCTTCCCTGCTCCACCCTCGGGCCCTCAGCTGTTCATGCTGGGTCCAGTGACCTCACAGGGGCCTGTGCTGGGTGCTGCTCCACAGGCTCTGGGTGCCAGCCTCTCCTCTGCCGTTCCTGCTCCAGTCCGAAAACGAACCTGCAGTGTTCTGCGCAACACGTGCAAGAAATGCGGGCAGTTCAGGACAGCGGAGACTGGACACAGCCAGTACAAGGGCATTATATACTGCCCCTCTGTAGAGGCTGTACCCAAGGAGCAGTGGTTGGAGGATATAAAAAAATGCATGAAAAATAAATTAATAAATTGTCCCCTCCTCCCAGAGGCATGGACACTGGCTTAGTGCCCCTCAACCCCTTTCCCTCCCAGTTTCACACTTTCTGTATATAGTTCTGTATATGTTTTCTGATATATATTATTATATTGTATATATATATATATTATGCTATAGTTGTTGTTGTTGAATTTGTTATTGCAAATAAAAGTTTGTTTACAACAAAGATTTATACATTGTTCTTTTGTGAATAGAAGGATGTATTAACTGGAACACAAATATTTTGTGAAACAATTAAAGTACCTCACACATAACTGTACATGAACTTGCATTGAAATATTCAATGTAGATTTATAAATATCTCACTAATATAAGGTAAATTAAAAGTAATATGCAAACAAATTGTGATTTCCAGTAATAAAATTGAACTTTGCAGTAAATAATGCACACCTACATATCTGCTAACAGTGGGACTCGAACCGGGAACTTTGGGGTCAACTCTTCTCTCATAAATGCATATATGTATTGAAATATTCAATGTAGAATTATCCATATCTCACTAATATAAGGTTAATAAAAGGTAATATGCAAACAAATTGTGATTTCCAATAATGAAAATGAGCTTTGCATGAAATAATGCAAACCTCAATTTCTGCCAACGGTGGGACTCGAACCGGAAACCTCTGCGCTCATAGTAATGTATATAAAAACAGAAGTTTAATGTTTTAAAAATAATTTATGATGTACATCAACATTAAAAAACTTTAGTCATGGAGGATTAGGCCATACAAAATCCCTTCCTTCTTTTTTTTCTCTCCTTTTCCCTTTTTTCTCTCTTTTTTCCTCTCTTTTCTTCTTCCCCCCTTCTTCCCCCCTTTTTCCTTTCTTCCCCCCTCATGGTGTGCGAGTGTGCCCCGGCTTTAAGGCAGACCCGAGACTATGGGACGCTGTACAGGGATCGAGGCCGGTCCCGCTATTCCGCTACGCGTGTATGTCTTTGGGCTCGGCTACGGGCCCCGACACCTCACGGGCCCAGGTGCAGCCGCACCTGCTGCTACGCCCCTGGTTGTGTCTTATGTTTGTCTATCATTCACCCTGTACTGCATGTGATCAGCAGGTAAAGATGATTGTCAGGCTCGTGACTTTGGCCACGGATCGGTGGTGTGCGAGTGCAATGCCTCACACTGTGACTCGGCGGGGCCTGTGCAGCTTCCCCCAGTGGGGCAATTCCTGACCGTCCTGAGCAGCAAAGCAGGCAGCCGGCTGGCGAGGGGGCAGGGGCAGGTCCTGAAGAACAGCACTGGGGCAGGTAAGGAGCTGTGAGAGCTACCCTGAGAGGGACAAATTGTGCGCTAGACCTGGTGCCGATCAGCTGCAGTCACAGCAGTCTCAGTCTTTTCCTTGATCAGCTACTTGCTTGCATTGCACCTTGCACCTTGTAAGACGGTTTGTAGTAAAGACTCTGCCAAATGATTACACGTAACATGTTAATAAAATGCTCCCCAGCATCTCCAGAGCAAAGTAACAGTCAGTAACTGTGAGGATTGTCTCTCATGTTTCCGCAGAACTGTTGAAGTGTCTGTGCAGGCCAGTGGTAATATTAATTGGGTTAGAAAATTGACTGGTGTCATGTAAATGTAGAGGACATGCATATTTATGAGCTATGACTGTTACACAACAGTCTAGGAATTGGCCCATTTTACTGCGCTCTTTTACATTTGATGGAGAAGAAAACACTGTTCGACGTTCACAGTATGTCAGTCTCATGTACTGAACTTTTTTTAAACAACTATGCAGAGGTAAATATAGTTTTCTATTTTATGGCACCTTTAATGGACAGTTTCCATCACTTTTGGCCAAACCAGCCTACTCGTTTTTGCCTCTAGGTGAATGTCCCCCATCCACCTCTCTGGTAGGTTTGTTTATCTCTCATTTTGTGTGTGTGTGTGTGTGTCTCTGTCACTCCTGTTTGCAGCTCTGAGACTCATCATCGTTCCCTACCAGAAGTACCAGAGGATCAAGGGTTTTGGAGGAGCCATGACAGATGCAGCCGCCTTCAACATCCGCTCCCTGTCAGGGGGCGCTCAGGACCAGCTGCTCAGACAGTACTTCGCTCCTGAGGGTAAAACCATGGGCAGCAGAGAGAGTCTCTGTGTGATGGAAGGGACTGTGTGTGTGTGTGTGTGTGTGTGTGTGTGTGTGTGTGTGTGTGTGTGTGTGTGTGTGTGTGTGTGTGTGTGTGTGTGTGTGTGTGTGTGTGTGTGTGTGTGTGTGTGTGTGTGTGTGTGTGTGTGTGTGTGTGTGTGTGTGTGTGTGTGTGTGATGGAGGGGAGAACGCACATAGGCTAATGGGGACATGAGAGCCCATTAGGGTAGAAAGCAGTACAGAGATCTGGACATCATTTATGGAAGTTGTAGTATAACCCCCCCCCCCCCCCTCTCTCTTTTGTGCTCTCTCTCCCTCCCTCTCCCAAGGTATTGCATACAGTGTGGTGCGAGTTCCCATGGCGAGTTGTGATTTCTCCACACGCTTGTACACATACGCTGACGCACCTGGAGACTACGACCTGACCAACTTTACTCTGTCCTCAGAGGACATAGAGATGAAGGTAAATTCTAATAAGCATATCAGCAGTCTATGAGACGTTAGGAGGACTTATTGTGGTGTTGCCACAGAACACCACATAATGGCCAACGAATGCATGACATGATCAGAATTCATCTGGAAAACAAGACCGTCTGTTCATGGTTTGACCAGGGTTGTATTGGGATGCATTGCCAGCTCACTATCAGTGGTGAGAACACTGAGACTGTCTGAGTTAGGATCCTGAGAGGCTTTCTTGCTCTGGTCCAGCCTGACCTCTCCATCTTCCCCGTCAGATCCCGCTGATCCAGAAGGCCCAGGCGATGTCCCCTCATCCCCTGTCTCTGCTGGCCAGCGCATGGAGCGCCCCCGCCTGGATGAAGACCAGTGGTGCACTTATTGGCAAGGGAACCCTGAAGGGCCATCCAGGAGGGAAAGAGTATACAACCTGGGCTCAGTACTATGTCAGGTAAGGGAGAGAATGCCGATTATTTTCTCAGCTTGGAGTTTAGGAAAATTAGAAAACCATCCAGAGGGTTTTGGAAGGTTAACTGTTCTCATGTGTCATAATAGTTTTGGAACATTGCAAAATATTTCTACCTATGTGCATTTGGTTTTGTTTAGTTTTTCTTAAGACACATATTTGTTACAATGAGACTGACTTGATTATGTCATTATTACACAAGGTTCATTGGTAAGGTGCTCCTTTGGAAATGGTTAATTTTCAGTCTCGCTCATTGCCTCTCGTGTCATGTCCGCATGTCAGGTTCCTTGAGGAGTATGGGAAGTTTAATCTGTCCTTCTGGGCAGTGACCACAGGGAATGAGCCCACAGCAGGCCAGATGACCAATTACAGCTTCCAGGCCCTGGGCTTCACACCTGAAACGCAACGAGATTGGGTGGCCATGGATCTGGGTCCCGCCCTTCATGCATCCCAATTTGCTAAAACCCATATTATTATGCTGGATGACCAGAGGCTTCTGCTGCCTCATTGGGCTAAAGTGGTGAGAAGGTGGGGTGACTGATTGATTGACTGACTGACTGGCTGACTGACTGACCAGAGGATTTGAACTGAAAGAAAATAAATATATACAGAAAGATAAACAGGATGGTGTATGATGATAGATGTATGGATGGATGTAGAGATAGACGAATGTATAAACAGACGGATGAATAGACAGACAGTGAGAGGGTTCGTGTTGAAAAGAGAATGAGATTGGCGAGAGATAAGGGTATGAGACTCGAGCTAATAAAGAAAAACTTCAGAGCATTCAGAGAATTCAGGGGTGAGTTGGTCATTAGCTGAGAGAGACTGACCGAGTATCCTGTCCTTCTTCAGGTCCTGAGCGACGTTCATGCTGCGCGCTACATTCACGGCATCGGAGTGCACTGGTACATGGACAGGCTGGCACCACCCGAGCTCACCCTGGGCACCACACACCACATCTTCCCACAGTACTTCCTGTTTGGAACAGAAGCTTGTTCAGGCTGGAACCCAGCGGACCGGGGCGTGAAGCTGGGCAGTTGGGAGAGGGCGGAGGATTACGCCCATGACATCATAGAGGTAACTACAACACAGCCATGACATCATAGAGGTAACTACAACACAGCCATGACACAATATAGGTAAAAACAATTGGGCAATGACATTGTTCAGTTAAATACCCTCCAGATATCATAGAGGTGTACTACATCACCGACATCAGAGGTAAATACACGCATGGAATCCATCGCAGAGGAAACTACCATAGAGGTAGATATGCCCAGTGAGGTAGATCATCATAGGGGCACTGGAGATTTAAGAAAAAAAAAGAAATGTTTTCACCTGAATAATGGACTTACCTGACAACTACATAGCTTCAAAGGTTTCTGAGGTTCTTTTTGGGACACTGTGTGTCGTCACTCAGTAACTAGTCCTGTGACATTATTTCACTCAACAGGTTTATGTCTTAGAAGATGAAATACTCAAACGTGCATGGACAGCTGTGATTGGGTACCCCCCTCCCAAACCAAGCCATGTCAAGTGAACTTCAGTTTTCAGAACAATGACTGTTCAGGCCAAGTTTCATTTTTAATTCACTCATGCCATCTCTTCTTTGTTTTGCCCCCACCTATGGCTCAGGATTTGAATCACTATGTCACTGGTTGGACGGACTGGAACCTGGCTCTGGATCTCGGTGGCGGGCCCAACTGGGTGAAGAACTTTGTGGACAGTCCCATCATCGTGGACACAAAGAAAGACGTGTTCTACAAGCAGCCCACATTCTACAGCATGGCCCACTTCAGGTAGCAGAGATTCTCCGTCCATCTCCGACTGTACCATTACACTGCACCCCTCTCATCTATCCCTGCTTCGTCCCTCCTTACTGAACCTACCTGATTCAGCAGGACAAGTGTCAATGATTGATAGATGACTGATCAGGTGCTACTTGTGCAGGGAGAGATGGAGTGCAGGTTCGAGTAACAGTATCTAACGGTCAAGCTCTGGTTTGGGTGTAAAGTACTCTGTAAAAGCCATGGAGTGAAGCACAGTGTTGTGTTAGTTTGGTCCTTTACCTTTTGGCATATTTACCTCTTTGATGTCATGGTCCTGCTGTATTTATCTATTTGATGTCATCAGTGTAGTTACCCCTATGACATCTGGGACATATTTACCTCCCTGATGTCAAAAGGAATGGAGTGCCCGGTGTGTAAGGAGGATTACTCTGCAGGGGACTCCATGTTAAAGGAAGTTAATTTCAGTAAACCTGCACCTGTACTTGATAATGGAAGGCATTAAGTAACCACTTGTCCTTGTGGCTGAAGACTCACTTGGTTTTGTTGAGTCATTATGCCCCATAAACTTGTGACTTGTGTGCAGTGTGTTGGCCTTTGAACTTTCTTTATTTCACTGCCACAGCAAGTTCCTGTGGGAGGGGTCTCAGCGTGTGGGCGTGTCTTCCAGCGAGCCCTCTGCTCTGGAGAGCTCTGCCTTCGTGCGTACGGACGGCGCAGTAGTCCTCGAGGTTCTCAACAGGTGAGCGAGAGGAGAACTGGCGCACTGTCAGTCTGAGACAGTGCAGCTGTTTAGACCGGAGGACATATTTCAGTTCTGTTTTTAAATGTGTATAAATGTGTGTGTTCTAGGTCTGAGGAGCACATTCCCTTTGAAATCTGGGACCCAGCGGTTGGCTTCATACCCATCGATGCTCCTGCTCATTCCATACTAACTGTTGTCTGGGCAACACAGTGACCCTAACAACCCTGCTTCGACCAGACAAAGAAACCGGCAATATCGAGCCCAAACAGTTTTACAGGGAAAAGGGTTCGCACACACTCACTTTTAATTCATCAGCTTTTAATTTATTGTTAACTCAAGTTGAGCCACTCCCAAGTAATGTGTACATGGATTTTCAACTAATGCTTTAAGACAGTGACCGCAAAAAGGGGAAGAATATAGAATGACAAATAATCTCTCAAGAACCCCAGAGCTGTGTACCGACTGTGCCTTCACACTTTGAAAAGCAGTTTTTGAGTCCTATAATTCCAAAATCAAGACAGGGACCGAATAATTCTGATGTACAGAATAAATAAAACTATGTAAAACAAATCCTAGGTAGAAAGTCTACATTTTGTATGGTTGAACAAAAAGTGTAAAAAAAATACAAACAACTTAAAAAAATGTTTTTTTCATTTTTATTGATTTTTATTTTAGAATTTTACATCATACACATCATATATATAATATATACTTTTTTCAATTCAGGGCTTCATGTTTTTTTTTTTCCATAATCAATGCTTTGTTCCATTCTGTTTTACGTCCAGGAGTTGTTGAACTAGAATTATTTACATTAAAAAAATAGAGTGATGGAAATGAGAGCAAAAGGAGACTATGACTGATGTGTTCAGTGATATATACACCGGTGAGAGAGGAGAGACTGTAAGGGCATCTAACTACAGAGATGACACTGGGCATGGGGCGAGTCTGACAGTGCAAATGGAAAACATGAGACAAGAAACTCAGATATTCACTTAAATTCAGATATTTCATGTGTTTCTACAGCATTACCATGTTTTTTTTTTGTTTTTGTTAAAAAAGAAAACTTAAAAAAAAAGGAAAAGAAATAATGAACTGTACACAACTGCAGAGAGGCTAGCGAGTTCTTTTGCCTTAGCAATAGTGTGCAGTTTACTGCCTTGCCTGACTGACTGACTGACTCACAGACAGCCAATTCTGCTCCACTCTTTATCTCTACGTTTATGAGCATGACAACACAACTGATCCAGGTCAGGTAGTGAATGGAAATAGGGGGAGGGGATGGTTTACAGGAACAATCTCTATTGCCAGTGAGCTGAAGATGGAGAGAATGGGAGAGAGACAGATAGAGGTGAATAGATAAAATGAACAGCTTTAAAAAAAAAAAAAAGCGAGGGAGAGGGAGGAAGGCAAAGTGGTGTATGCTGGAGGCGTGAACTCGAGCACTGAGGTTATCTTTGCTTCCCTAAACGGAGCGAAAAGAAAGCAAAACCATGAGAGGAGAGGGAGGTCAAAACTGCAGAATGCGGAGAGAGGAACTCCTTCACACGAGCACGATCTCTGCATTTGGAAAACACACAACTGGAGCAAACGGCCACACACAGCTGAACAGCCGAGTTTGGTCCAGGCCGAGCTCTGATACGTTCCACTTCCGGGTCAGAGCAAGGCTGCATCTGTTTCAGTGTCAGCCGCTGTTGGCTGCACAGTAGCTGTATAAAAAGGGCGGACAGAGAGAGAGAGAGAACGACAGAGATGGAGAGACAGACAGGCTGAGAGAAAAGAGAGAGAAGTAATATGTACACACTGACAGATGATAGAGAGACGCTGGAGCAAACATCCGAACAGGCAGACAGTCAAAAAGTGTGTGTGTTGGTGTAATTCAGACAGCAATTGTCTTTTGTGCAAGGGACGTCCAAGGATGCAGGTTAAGGATTGTGTGCGTGTGTGTGTGTATGTATGTATGTATGTATGTGTGTGAGTTCTTCAGAAAGGCTATCTCTTCTGTGTGCATGGATTGGGGTTGATAAAAGAAAGCTGAGGGCTTTGTGTGTGTGTGTGTGTGTGTGTGTGTGTGTAATTAAGAAAGACAGGGACAATGGTGTCCACGGGTGGTGTATGAGTGTGTGTGTGTGTGTGTGAGATTCTGTGGGTGTGTATTTCAGAAAGACACAGACTACTGTGGGAAAAGGCCCGTACTGAAGGATGCCGGTCACGGGGAGTGTGTGTGTTTGTGTGTGTGTGTGTGTGTGTGTGTGTGTGTGTGTGTGTGTGTGTGTGTGTTTCAGAAAGACCATCTCTCCTGTGTGCGGGGATCGGTGCTGTGGGACGAGGGTTCTGTGGGCGTCTGAGTGCTGCTGTCTTCACCACTCAGGGACTTCCTGCAAACTGGACATGTGTCATGCTGCAGAGAGGTGGGGAGGAGAGAGAGAAACAGAGGGATGATACAACAAGGATGAGGAGAGAATGGAGGTGTACGAGACAGAAGGAGAAAGAGAGCGGGAGGGGGACGAGAAGAAAGATGACGTGTATAGACCGGGGGGGGGCAAAGAGAGGGGAGAGAGAGGAGGATGGCGAAGTACAGAGAAGGAGGAGGGGAGAGAAGGACACGATAGAGAGAAAGAGGGAGGAATGAAAAGGGGGCGAGGGGGGCAGAGGAGGGGGTAGAGATAGCGCAAAAGAAAAACACAAAGTAAGACTCTTACACAGACCCTAAAAGTGGCTTACTGCCAGTGGGCTTTATACTGCCTTACCAGTTCCAGCCAGGGGACGATGCAGTCGCTGTGGAAGAAGTGGTTACAGGGCAGCTGCCTGACGGGTTCCCCGGCAGCGTAATCCTCCTTACACACCGGGCACTCCATGTTAGAGTCTGAAAGAGATAGAGAGATAGACAGATAGAGAGAGAGAGAGAGAGAGAGAGGGGGATGAATAGGGAGATAAATAGAAAGAGTTCCGTCATGTTCTACATATGCTTCATCACAGAAAGAGTGAGAGAGAATTGCCTGCGTGTGGTGCTGTTTGTCTGAGAACACACTGAAAACTCCTCTGAATAGACTGAACATGATTTTCATCAAACCCTCATCACAGTTCTCATTTCTACTTGGGGTTCGGGTTGAGAAGATGAGGGAGTTTAGGGGCAACGACAGACTGGGAAGTGGGAGAAGAGACAGAAAGAAGGGAGAGTGGAGAGAGAGAGAAAGAGAAAGAAAGGGAGGGGGCAGTAGAAAGATTGAGGGGAAGGCAGGAAAGACAAAAAAATAGATGAGGAGTGGGAGAGGGGGGAGGCAGGCAGGAGAGACAGATAGGGGGAGAGATAGGGGGAGAGATGGGGGGGGGTTTAGCCCAGACCCCAGATTCCTAAACTGAGTCACCTCATCAGTACCAAACTGACAGCACCCGGGGAGCACACAAGACAAAAATAGCAGGAGATGGAGGAGGAGGAGGAGGGGGGGCTGGAGAGAGACGGAGGGAGGGAGAGCAAAATAAGGAGAACGAGACTGACCTGACTGTTCCTGAGAGATGATTACTGTGGGGAGGGACGAGATCTTCTCCTTGTCAGCTGGAGGGGGGCCTGTGTTCTCAAACTGGCCCAGTAACTGGCAGACACACACAATCCATCACAGTTAACTCGGGAGGAGGCTGCTAGCCCAACACACTGAACTCAACGAGAATAGCCCATGCAAGAAACATGCACATGACCACTTGATGTCATAAGCACTGTGCCATACAGGTAAGTCTCCAATCCATAGGTGAATATGATCATATCTATCGTATTTTGTCAGCTAGTATGATCTAGACCTGTGTGATGAGTGAGTGAGTGTGATCTAGAGCACCTGTATGATGAGTGAATGTGATCTAGAGTAGCTGTATGAGTGAGTATGATCTAGCGTACCTGTGTGATGACTGCATCCAGTCCGCCCTGTCCCCAGGCGTAGTCTCCAGGGTTTGAGTGCAACATCCTACACACACACACACACACACACACGGATCTGCATGAGTTTTCAGTCATTCACACATATCATTGTATTTGGACTTTTAAAAGGTGTTCACATACCACGGCAGAGGCTGGGAGCCTGGAACTCCTGAATTGGCAAAGAGACCAGCGAGAAACTGCTGTACTATTCTGCAAAGAGAGTGAGTGAATGACAGAGTGAGTGAGTGAGCGAGCCAGCAAGAGATACAAAGTCACTTCTCAGCTAATTTCTAGCGGATTCCTCGCCATGCTCCTGAAAAGGTAGGAATCGCACACAAAGTTCTATAAATTACAAAGGTGTTGCTATGCTCTGGTTATGCCTGAGAAATCACAGCTTCATAGGCGCTTTAGACAGATCACACTTTCAAACACCACAGCTGTTGCCAAGGGCCAGTAATGGGATATGGATGGGTGGTGTGGGGAAGTCCAGTGATATTTACGTGTATCAGAGCCCTGCATCATCACACTCACAGCTGTGCTCCCATCTCATAGATCAATGCATAATTCAGCAGAGAGGGAGATTCACACTCAGCATTCAATATTCATTCAGGGATTCAAGGGGAGAGAGGTCAGACAGCCAGTGAGACAGAGCGTGGGGGGGGGACAGAAAGGAGAGGGGGGGGGGGGGGGGGCACTAAAGGGGGAACAACAAAGAGACCTATGCAGAAACTGAGCACAGTGGATGGATGGGACAGTGAGATGGATGGAGGGAGAGGTGGGGGTGGTGAAAAGGAGATTAAAGTGAGAGAGATGTGTGGAGGCAGGGACATGATGAGCGTGACCCTGGCACATAGATACACATGCACGCGCGCGCACACACACACACACACACACACACACACACACACACACACACACACACACACACACACACACACACACACACACACAGAGAGATATACCCGGATAAAACAAAAACATAACTTTTTCCTATTCTCAGATCCATGAATTGTATAATTGTCTATTAATAAATCTATGTTTTATGTCCTTGCTGTAAAAGAGATGAGAGATGCCTAGAGACAGCTTGTTGTAAGAGAAACAAGAGTGAAGAGATTTGTACAGGCATCTAGCTGTTAGAGAGATGAAAGATGTGTAGAGAAAGCTAGCTGTGAGAGAGATGAGAGATGTGTACAGAAATCTAGCTGTGAGAGATGAGATGTGTAGAGAAATCTAGCTGTGAGAGAGGAGAGATGTGTAGAGAAATCTAGCTGTGAGAGATGAGAGCAAGAGATCTGTACAGGCAGCTGTCTGCCCGCACAACACACTCACCCTTCCACAGCTGGGGACCGGTCGGGTCGACTGCTCCCTCTGGACCGGTACCGCCTCTGAGTGTGGACACGCGGAGGGCGACTCAGGCCCCAGTGATCGCTGCTGCCTCCCAGCGGGCTCCCCAGGGGCCCCCCCAGTACCCCAGGGACTGAACCGCCAAAGCTCCCCCCGCCCAGCCCCAGACCCAGACCCCCGCCACCTCCTCCACCAGGCACCCGGGGCTCTGAGTCGGGACTGTCAAGGTCTACTGTGAACGGCCTGTCCACAAAGAGCAGGCGCCAGAGCTGATAGAGAGGCACAGTGAAATGGGACAGACAGGGGTAAAGTGTGTGTGTGTGTGTGTGTGTGTGTGTGTGTGTGTGTGTGTGAGAAAGAGAGAGACCAAGAGAGAACAAAATGAGAGAGAGAAAAAAAAAAAAAACACAGAAATCAACAATAGAGGAGTTGAATCCATGTTCTTTGTCTATGTGAAAGGCTTATAATTTCAATTCTCACAATGAAATCAGCAGAGAGGCTTATAACAGACAGCCAGTTGCAATGTGTACTAAATAACTATGATGCACAAACAGAATGATGCACAGTGTGGATGATATCAACACAGCTGTTGGGGAGAGAGGGAGTAACTCAGAGCCTGGTGACTGCATGAGTGTTTCAACATGACACAGTGAGAGAAAGGGCACTGTACCTCTGCAAACTGTGTGGCCGTGTCGTCTAAGCCATTTGCACTGTTTTCTAGAAAACTAGAGGCAACAGAAACAGAGAGCGTAGTGTTCAGCACATTTGTATGTCAACACCAATCTGAACTACACAGCTTGTTCATGCTCACATTAATGGGAATTACTTAACAAATCTGTACAAATTGTGACGAAACAGAATACCATAGCCTGAATACGATGGCCTAGTCTACAGAAAAACAGGACAAACCCCTATGTAGAACATCATAAAACATGCATACAAAAGTTCATATGTACCTGGAATCTTCTGTCACTTCTTCAATGAAGCCCGAGTCACATCTAGGGCAGATATATTCCTAAAAACAAGCCAGCATTATTCAGTATAAAGCATTGATCACAACACTGCCGTCACACAAGCTGTTGGTGTCTTCAATGCACGCACCCGAACAAGCTTATTTTAGTGATGGCAGAACCGGCAAAACACGTCTGTGGCTGCACTCTCGAAAGTCAAAAACTACAAAAGAACGGCCCTGGAACCGGGACATGGGAACTCCATCAACCTGATTTAATGGTGCTAATGGGTGTCATTGGGCTAACTGATTCGATTACAAAATGGGATTATTTCCATAGGTGGATATTCACGAATCCATTCAAGATTGTCTCAACAACCTCTGATATTGGGTGTATCGTAGTCGTTTAACTTAAGGCTGACATTTGCCTAGTGGCTAGCCTTGGGCCATTTCGGTTTCGCTTTTCTTTGCGTTATCAATATAAAACATAATCAGTAGTGTATACGCCTTCACCCTACATAGTATCATCGGACTTCAACCACCGACTTCATTATTTGATGGGAAAAAAGACGATGTAAGACAGAACAATAAATCCAAAACAAACCATAAGCTAGGTAGCTAATATCAACGTTAAGGAAGTAACGTTAAATTACGGTATGTGACAAGCTGCCTAAAGCAGTCATCTGAATTCAACAGCAATAACATTACTGCCTATCATGGATGTTGTGCTGGACATACCACCGATCACTCGATTTAACGTCCTGTTTCAAGTCTGGACGACATAAACAACATTCCTTCAGCTTTTGTTAGGGCCCCGCATACAGCCAGCTAGCAATCCTACGCTACGCTAGCGGGTGAAAAGAACCAAGGAATTGTGCTAGCCAGTCAGCTAGCATTGACAAGCTCGGTTGTTTTGCCTCGCTCTTTTTGGCAGCGTTTCTCCAGACCAGGGCAGACATTGTATGGAAATGGCAGAACAGACATGCACCAAAGCAGCTTACATACCGGGAGTTTAGGGCTCACTTCACCCTTACAACAGTGACAGAAGAACCGATGCGGGGGAATCGCCGCTGCCTCCGCCATTTTTCCTGGAATAGCACAAACAGTGACGTCGTCCTGGTCGAGGAAAGAGGCGGTCCGCCAGCAGCCCAGCATGCAGTTCGTTCATATCTGCGAGTCCGAGGGCGGAAGTTGTTCACAACAGTGAACACATGCTTTTTTGGAATGTGTCTAATATTTACCTTGGAAATGTCTTTTATTGCCCTCATATATTGAAGTTTCAGTAGAAAATACCCGAAAGGTAGGAAACGTGTTTCTTCTTACGATGTGCCAATTTCCAAGTGGTCTTGATGGTATGTTTATGATGTGGTAAATAATGATTACTGAGGCCAAGATAAAAGCTGTCAGTGTTAGTCTATCTGAGCCTTGGCTAGTACGTTGGAGTACATCAAAAGGTTCCATTTCTATTTAGTATGAATAACAATATTTGTATTCGGATTAGTTGTATTTGTTCTGTTTCCTGATAATTGAAAATGTTTTATTCTTTACTGAGAACCAAATTCGCACCCTAAAGACGGGACTTCAGTGCGCCAGTGGGGACACATTGGAGACGAATGGGTGGTAGAGGGAGAAAGTGGTGCGCAGCTAGCGCGAACAGTAACACAGAGAGGCGATTAGGGCTGTGCTTTACCTTCCTGTTAGACAATGTGCGTCTCTGCCTGTCAGATTATTTCTATGCGTGTGTGCTCATTGCTCTGTGTGTTTGTGTGTGTGTGTGTGTGTGTGTGTGTTTATTGCTGTATGTGTGTATGGCGGTGTATCATATATGTATGTTTGGCTGAATGTGTGTGTGATGTGTTTGTGTATGTGTTTTTGCAGATGACGGCCCAGGAGGTGCGTCTGTGCGGACTCCTCTTGCAGGAGCATTTTGGGGAGGTGGTAGAAAAAGTGGGCACCCAACTCATCAGGAGCGGAGCGCTCACACTACGCGCCATTGTCCAGGAAACCAACATGCCCCTTGACCTGGTACAATTTCACCCCTTCTCTGAAAGATACACCAATACCTTTAGGGTTTCTCAAGTTCAGCTCCATTCAGTTCAACAAATATTTATTGTCCCTACTTAGCAATGTGTAATAGTGTAAACGCAAGTAATAGTGCCTGAAGAAGCACAGTTAGGGGATCAACCTATAGGAAAAGACAACAGGACTTGTACACTTGAATTAACTCCTAAACGTTTTCAGCCATAATCAATAATCAATTCTTTGAAGCAACAGAAATTGTGGAGGTCTCTTCCACTTACACCTCCTGTTTCCTGTTGCTCTTTAATCAGTTTCATTAAACCCAGATAACAGTTGACTAATCTGGGTCAGATCTGTTCTTTCCTCAGCTGTTAAGTTGGTATCTATGGGTCTCCTGATCTTGCTTCAGTCCATCTGTCCTGACTGTGAGACTTGCATCTCATTCCCTGTGCTACCTACATTAAACCCTGCAGCTTAATTAAAACTCGGCCTCATTTGCCTTTGTGACAAGTTTTTTTCTAGGCTAATTTATATATCAGAATGCTGGTATGATGGTGTCCATCCCAAGCCAAAGGTGCCTTTTGTTAGCAGGAATAGAGCGTGTGTTCAGTCAGTATGTGTACTTTTGTACATATGAGAGACATTATGATCAAAGTTTCCAGACTAATTTGTGTGTAGACCTTTTGCCATCAAGACTAACATTACCCCCCCCCCCCCCCCCCCCCCTTCTGCAGGCGAAGAAGTCTCTGTGTGTGCTGGTACAGCATGGTCTCTGCCTATTTGGGAGTGCGCGTCGGGGCCCTGGGGGGCCGGTGGAATACCGCGTGTGTGTGGAGAATGTGCTGCACATGCTGCGCTACCCCCGCTACATCTACACGGCCAAGAGTCTCTACGGAGACACAGGGGAGCTCGTCGTGGAGGAGATCCTCCAGAGAGGACAGATGACCATGAGCTGCGCGGTCAAGACTGTTGCTGACAGGCTCACACACAATATGGAGGGTGAGACTGTTTGTTTGTGTGAATGTCTGTGTGTGTGTGTGTTGATTTCACTCTGAAATGAACCAGTTGTCGGTTGTTTGGCATTTTTTGATCAGCAGTCCTGTTGCATTTAAAATAGCTGGCCTTTGGCCAAATTAAGATGCAGTTTGGACCATTAGTCAGAACTTTGGCTTGTGAAACCAACACCTTGTTTACAACTCCCAGAGATTAAATAAAGTGAGACTATTTACTGTTAACTTGATGACTTTTGTTCTATCTCTTTCCTATATGTACCTGTTTTGTTGGTGCCTCTATACAGATGGCTGCAGTATGGACTACAGTGAGGTGATCTCTGCGTTCTCCAACCTGGTGGAGACTCACTTCCTGCAGCGCTGCCCTGTTGCGGCCGAACAGGGAAGTGCACCTCCGGCAGCAACAAGCACATTAGAGACTGCTCCAGCACCCCCTGCCATCACCCGCCCCCCAGCACCTGAAAGTAACCCTGACTGTTACAAACTGCCTCACATAAACCTCAGAGGTGTGTCAGCAACACAACACACACACATACACACATACACACAAACATACACAAGAGACACATTTCTAAACACAACTGTAAATGGCGATGTCCTTTATTTTTGTCATTGAGCCTGCTGTAGTCATTCGCATTCTTTTCATCCAGAGGTTCGCATTGACGTGCCCATGACTAAGTAGCGCATTAATGTTTGTGTTGAGTACATATGAGTGTTTAGTATGTGTAAGTGTTCATGTGAGCGGTGTTTTGTGACATGTGACAGGCCGAGGCAAACGCAGGCGGTCCAGTGAGGATGGAGAGGACAAGAGAGAGGCAAAGCGACCAAAACTAGAGAACGGAGAGGTGGGTACCACAGTCGTATGCGCAGAGAATGCAGGGAAAACTACAGAACAGAGAGGTGGCATGACTGATCTGAGCTCAGAGAACACTGCTATTGCCATGTTTTGGTAAACACGAACAATGTCCCCTCATCTTCCTCTCGTCTCTCTATCCTCCCATCTTCTCTCTACGGCCAACACGTCTTCTCCTGTGTTCCTTTCTTTTATCTCCTCTTTCTTGGTTGTGTCTCCACCTTCCCTCCTCTCCTCTCTGCCAGCCTGTGGGTGATGAGGGGATTTACTGGCAGGTGAACTTTCAGCGTTTCCACCTGCACTTCAGAGACCAGGCCATCATCAGCGCCGTGGCCTGCAAGCTGGACCAGGTCAGTGAGCCCACATCCCTTTCTCATTGTTCTCTTTAGTTACCCTCTCTCCCCAGATAGATTTTTATTTAAAATGATGAGTTATTATTCTCTCTGTGATTGAGTTGTTATTCTCTTTAATAATGAGTTGTTATTCTGTCTTAAATGTTATCTTCTTAACTATGATGATGTATTGTATTAAGCAGTGTAATGTTCCATACAGATAAAATGGGCTTTTATTGTGTTCTGTATTGAGGAGGAATGTTCTGTCTAACACTGATTGCTGTGTTATTGTCCTGTTGGTTTTGGTTGTCATGTGTTGGTTGTCATGACAGACCAGCAGTGAGATCGTCAGGACCATGCTGAGAATGAGTGAGGTCACAACTCAGCCTGGTGCTGCCCATACACAACCACTCTCAGCCAATGAGGTAAGACTTCCTTAACCATACAGTATAATCTCCTTCAGCCAATAAAGTAGCAATTTCTTGTTCCTCCTGAAGCTCAGTCTTCCTCTGATATTGTTCGGTTAGACACATTCATATAGCATTAGCTCCCACAATAACACAATTACCTGGATGGTCTGGAGGCGGTTGCGGAGGAGAGAATGCGGAGGAAGCCGGACTGTTTCTATTTTAAAATGTTTTTTATGTGTATGTTTGATTCCTATTCCTGTGGTCCTATTCAGTTCATAAATCTTGCTGCTATTACACCTGAATTTCCCTAACGGGATTAATACAAGTTTATCTATCTATCTTTATCTATCTAACATCAGTAGTGAAAGCCACTCAATCAGTGTAAAGGTAAATGTTTATGGTGTTTGTGATTTTTTTTTTTGTCAGATTTTCCGAGCTCTTCCCCCGAGCTACAGTATTGGCAGACCCATTCTGGATCAGTACCTTACCTTACTGGTGGATGACCCGGTAAGAACTGAGACATTGACCCTAACTGGCTTTGGCAATAGGCCCATCCTGACCTGACTAATGGCCTGTCTCTCATTACAGATGGAGTTTGTGGGGAAGTCGGGAGACAGTGGAGGGGGAATGTATGTCGTCAGTATCCTTTTGAACCGATGGTTCTGTCTCCAGTTGCACTTTCCATCGATCTGTCCGTTTATCCATCTATCTATCCACTTGTCGTTATGATCTCTGTACTTATGTTACACGCACAGTTTGAATAAATATTGATTACCCTTATTCTGCAACACATAACACTCAGAGCTGTGTGATGATGGCCTTTAACTCTGACCTCAGATCTGCACAGAGCCCTGGCCAACCTGGCAAGAGCCACTCTGGAGTCTGTGGTGCAGGAGAGGTAACGTAACGCACGTCCCCTCGTCCTCTCGAGTCTCTTGGCACTGCCTGCCTCTCTTCTTGTCTCTCTGTCGGGCTCTATAGGCTCTGCCATTTGGTCATCCTTTCATTTGAAACCACTTACAAAACCATTTAAACATCTACCAGTCAGTGAAAGTGAAAGATGTAATTCATCGTGTGGAAACGGTGAATCATATCAGTGTTGTTGTACTGTATATTTATCATTAGTTCATGTTCGGCAGATGTGGAATGCAGTTATTGTAGACCACGTGTGTTTAAATCAAGTTGTTTCAGCCTGGTTTAGAGGTCATCTATCCCAGAATGCAATTCCCTGATTCCACATTCTCCTTGGCCTGTTTTGGTTCGCTCAGATTTGGCTCGCGGTCGGCTCGCATCTTCCGGTTGTTGCTACGGAAACGGCACCTGGAGCAGAAGCAGGTTGAGGACTTTGCCATGATTCCAGCCAAAGAGGCTAAAGACATGCTGTACACACTACTGTCAGAAAACCTGGTTCAGCTGCAGGTAAGACACATACACACCAACATTCCAAACACACCTGTGTTGGATATGGATAGAGAGTGGGATGGATGGACAGATGTGGTTTGGGTGAGGGATGGATGGATGGATGAATGAATGGATGGATGCCTAGATTGAATGATAGTGTGATGGATAATTAATGGATCAATGGATGGATAGTTATTATGAGGCCTTATTATGAGGCCTTTAATGCAAGATTCTTCTCATGACTGTATGTACATGTTCACAGGAAATCCCAAAGACCCCAGACCACGCCCCATCCCGTACATTCTACTTGTACACGGTCAGCCAGCTCCCCACGGCCAGGATGCTTCTGCAGCGCTGCTATAAGGTACACACACACACTCACCCTCACACACACACACACACACACACTCACCCTCACACACACACACCCTCACACACACACACACTCAACCTCACACACACTCACTTCATAGTCATACCATACAAAACATGCTATAAGGTACACATACACGCTCACCCTCACACACACTCACTTAATATTTATACCATTCAAGACATGCTATAAGGTACACACAGGGCTCCATAGTCATACCATACAAGACATGCTGAAAGGTCCCCACTCATGTAGATGTCCATGTTCACATTGAGCTTCTATTACCAAAACAAGTGTGTACTCTAAAATGTCCTCTAAAAGGTCGACTAAATGTGATGACCCAATGTCCTACCTCATGAAATGTCTACTAATCAAAGTTACATGGTTCGGAAAAATAAATTGTGTAGCAAGCCATTTTGCCCCATACTGCCCAGTAGTGGTGATGCCCGGATGTTTTGTCCACATTAATGAGGGTTTGTCATGTGTTTGATACAGACAGTGAGCAACCTTATCGAGAGACGCCTCTTTGAGACCAAAGAGAACAAGTGAGTGAGTCTCTATATTTTCATCATCTGTCTGTGTAGTCTGTCTCTCTAGTTTTAGTGTCTGTGTTTTCTGGGATTTTATTACAATCATACACGTTTTATAACCAACAGAGTTTAATGTGCAGTGTATGTGTATGAAAATAATGTTTACACGTCACATTAATGAAAAAATATTTTATTACAGTCCTTAGGTGATACTTATGTGGATTGATTGACTTGATTGATTTTGATTGGCAGGCGTCATCTGGAGAAGTCTCAGCGAATCGAGGCAATCCTTGCATCACTACAGAACACAGGGGCGGAGGCTACTCAGCTTCAGGAAGTGGAGGAGATGATCACCGCCCCCGAGAGACAGCAGCTGGAGGCTCTACGACACCATATCAACAAGTACGACACAAACACACTCACTCACACACACGAATACTACATGACTGTGTGATTGCACAATACTAACTACAGCACATCAGTGCCCACTTCAAACTGGCAGAACTGTAACCCCTCAACAAGTATGAAACTACACAACTAATTAGCTTCTGCATCCCCACACAACACAACCCCAAACTACATAGCCTTACACAACAGTAGTGTAAATCAAATGGTGAAACACACACACACACACACACACACAGGTATTCCATAACAATACACACCAAATCAGCTCATCTGCCTCACACACACTAATGGCTGTCCACTGTGCCCCTCTGCAGGCTGGACTCCAGTGAGAACCAGGTAGATGAGTCCATATTCCTCTTGGAGTCCTACGTCACCTCCACAGGCACCTCCCGCTGACACTGAGACAGGTGGGGGGAGAGAGAGAGAGAGAGGGAGAGAGGAGGGCGATGAGAGAGCCATTCCCGTCACAGATGTCTAATGGAGGATAAGTTATGTCTGACAATGCAAGCCAAGAGTCCCTTTTTTGTTTTACTGTTATGATGAATGGATGCTCTCCTTTGTGTGTTTACGGCGAAAAGTGGAGGGGGGAGTGAATAGAGGCAGAGGAATGTGATAACCGGATGGCACCCAGCTCTGGAACGGCGCTAGCCCAGAGTTGGGCCTGAACCGGGCCGAAGCCACGCCAGATCAGGGCTGGATTTGGGTCAGCTGCTGTCTGGATGAAACCCGCATCATCATTTCTTTGAATATTTTTTTTCAATAAAATATTTGGATTTGTTTGCTTGTTTTTCATTGTGTGGTGTAGAGAGACAGTAGTAAAGCAGATTTAGTTCCTCTTAGAACCTAGAACCTCAGACAATTCTGGTTGGGATTGGACTTAGAATGAGCCAGCTGGTATCGGTGATCTAGTAGAAGGAGACCACAGGACACCTGATTACAGTTTACAAAATACCTTTATTGATCAACAGTTTTAAAAATTAGACTTGAAAACAATTTACAAAACTGCAAAATAATGCAAAGTGAAAACCTGTTACGAAACTGAAGTTTAAATAAATGCACATGATTGTAATGATACAGGATTACTTCTATGTTACAAAGGCCTGTGTGTGTGTGTGTGTGTGTGTGTGTGTGTGTGTGTGTGTGTGTGTGTGTGTGTGTAGCCCAACCACCGCCCTCCTGATAGAAACAGGAGTAGTGTGTGTGCACGCGTGTGTGCCGGCTGGTTGTGCTCCCTGTGCCCCTGCAGTCAGTGCTGGAGAGGGGGGGGGCGGGAGTGGGAGGGCTGGCCCTGGGGTAGCCATGCAAGGAGCAGGTGTGTGAGGGGGTACATGCCCACGCTGCTGGGGAGAGGGCCTTATGCTCCAGGAACACCTCCTCTCCTAACACCCTAACATGCCTAGCACGCGCTTACTGAGCACTTCTTCACCCAATCTCTTTTCACTTTGAATAGATTTGGTACTTAGTGCTTACTCCAAGGTCTCCCATTGTAGCTTGAGGGTTGTTTTTTCACTCGTAAGTTGCTTTGGATAAAAGCGTCTAACCAAATGAGTGAATGTAAATGAGAGGGGTTTGGGTGTGTAGGTAGTGGTTGAGGTGGGAGGAGCTGCCAGCCTGGCAGGAGGAAGCAGTTGTCCTGTCGTCATGGAGGCGATGTTTTAAGGATGTTGCCATGACGCCGGGGCTCAGTCATCTTTGTCCTCGTCTGAATCCTTCCTCTGCTTTCGTGCGAAGAAACCCAACTGAAGGACAGAGAGATGTTAGGGGGCAGGACACCAGGTTCAGTAAAGTGAATCTGTCGGACAAAATGTCTGATTCAAAACTATCAAAAAGTATACGTTAGTGTCTGTGGAACAGGTACGTACAGGCCAAAGTAAAGACAGTTCAAGTAAGAAATGCATTCATCCATGCCAGATTCAAGAATCAGGTGGTATGGTGGAATTCATGAGATGTGATTTAATTGAATCCATTTGGAGGCAACAGTATGCAGGTTTTTGCTTCTTCCCAACATCATTTACTTTGACCCAGATAGCAGTAGACAGTGGAGCCTTGATGATCCATTCAACAGAGAGCTGCTGCTTAGCTCTACTGTGTGTGTGTGTCTGTCTGTGTGTGTCTGTGTGTATATGCCTGCTAACCTTCCACAGGATGAAGATGATGAGGGCAAGGAGCAGCAGGCCTCCAATAATGCTGCCAATCAGAATCCACAGAGAGATGGGGATGGAGCGGCCCTTCAGAATCTCCAATACTGTCTACACACACACACACACACACAGAGAGAGAGTCAAACAATCCATATGCGCGCACACACACACACACACAGGTAGAAATTCGTTTTGCTAAGGATAAGCGTGCAGTGGAAGCTCAGGGCTGACAGAAGACGAAGTAGATCAAGGGGTCAAGAAGAGTATTAGACTTCATGTGTGACATAGGTGTGTGCTGACTGCATGATGGTCCAGCCCAAACTTGTGGAGATGAGTGTAGTTCCCTCACCTCCCTCCAGATGGCAGCATTGCCCAGCGTTATCAGGTTGGACTCCTTCACAGCCAGTGTATATGAGCCCACAATCCGCACTGATTTAAACTTTGCCTGAGGAGAACAATACATCAAACAAAAGCAGTGAAATATTCTAATGAATGTTGTCATATAATGCATCCATGACAATAGCTTCATATTGGTATGTGTGAGCCTGTGTGTGTGTCTCTGAAGTTGTTGACTATCCTGGTGAGATGAAAAAGTGTGTGTGTGTGTGTGTGTGTGTGTGTGTGTGTGTGTGTGTGTGTGTGTGTGTGTGTGTGTGTGTGTGTGTGTGTGTGTGTGTGTGTGTGTCTGTGCGCGAGTGTACCTGTCTGAAGAAGTTGTCATTAACTCTCCTGGTGAGGCGTATGAGTGCAGACTGGGATTTGAGCAGCTGCTGTATCTGGCATGTCACCTCCACACACCATGACCTTGTGCAGTTCTGGTGGGACAGGAGGACAAAGGTCACCACAGATGAGGTCACCACACAGACTCTGGGATAAACACTTAACATCCAACACTTCCCCTTCAACTTGCATTAAAACCAATGAATGAGAGCATACTAGCTGGCTCTCTGGCTAGTTTAAATGGACAGATAATTGAATGTACCCAATCAATACTGCTGATCTGGTTATATCCATGAAAATATACGAAAATGCACTAAACATAATACCAATAATATAAAACAAACTCAGAAAAAAGGCATGTTATTTTAAACATAATCTACACACAATTAACACTAAAGAACTCTATTACCCTAACCATTCCACACACTCTGCGCTGATTAGAAACCACACACACACACTCACTCACTCACCAGCAGGTCAGTTTTGAGCATGTCCTCTGGGTGCAGTGGCCACACGTCCCTCTGTCTGTCCTTCAGCTGAGGGAGATCACTCCTGACGCTGCAGTTTACACCTGTCGTCTGCAGGGTGCACACACACACACACACACACACACACACACACACAAACACACACACACACATAAATAAGGACACACTGACAAACAAACACATGTGCACAGATTCATATGCATGCACACATACTTGCACATACTCCGACACACACACCATGCACATACAGCCACCCACACACACACACACAAAACACACAGTTGTGACATGACAGTGTTGAGACACTATGGTGAGCTACTCACGTTGTGTGAGAAGGCCTCTGCCACGTACATGAAGCTCCTATCACCTGCAGCCACTGCAGGCAGGCTGATCCTCAACTCCATGTTACTGACGGCATAACAGCCCAGGTTCTGCACCTACAAATACACGTACAGGCACACACACAAACATAGACATGCAGGCATAAATATTTAAACATACTTAAGCAAACTCCTTCCTTAAGTAATCTATCCAATGTTGCAGTGTGTGCATGCGAGTGTGATTTGTATTTCAGGCGGTGATGATTTGGCACCCACCCTGAAGTAAGTGTAGAACTCCGGTCCCATCGCCTCGGAGACAGTCCGAGTGGGATGTACCTCATACCGATTCAGGTTAGACTCACTTTTGCCGGGACAAACCACAAGCAACGGCAGGAGAGATGGTACAAACCAAACACAAAGGGGGGTTGAGGTATTACTGACACCAAATAAAAAAATATGACACAAAAAATGAAGTGCAAGTGTGCAAGAAAGCAAGAAAGGAAGCAAGGAAGCAAGGAAGCAAGAGAGCGGATGTAGTGTCTGACCTGGAAATGAAGAGGTCTGGCTCATACTGCACTATTGTCTGCAGCTGGACGCTGTTATCTCCCAGTGTGTCCTCACTCTCCAAACTGTCACTGTTGAGAGAGAAATGAAAACAGCATCAACACACACACATACACACACACACAGACATATACATGTACGCACACGCATACACACACACACACAAACACACACACACACACAGAAGTGTGGAAACGGACTCCCTGACCATAAAGAAACGTACATACACATGCATGCACATGTGTTGGTATGGGTTTGTGCATGTGATACTCTACCTGGATGCCGTGAGTTTCATCTGAACTTTGCTGATGAGAGACGTGCAGCTGAACTCAAACTCCAGCATGAAGTTCACCTGGGAGAGAGAGAGAGAGAAAAGAGAGAGATAGTCAGAGAGACAGAGGGAGGAAAGAAAGCAGGGAGAAAGACAGATTGAAAGGCAGATTGCAGTAGCGCTCCAGGTCAAACATGGTGTGTGTAGTGTGAGTTAGTCTGGATGTTTCACGGACCTTGGAGTGTGAGCGGAACACTGGGTAGCTCACATTACAGGAGTGGGAGTTGGAGCCGAGAGATGTGCACTCGATCTTTATATGGGCATCCTCCTGCAAAACACCCAAACACACACATGATTCACATACATGTGGTGTAAGCTGTGTGTGAGTACTTCAGCGTTAGACTGGTGTTGTAGGCTGTGTGTGTGTGTGTGTGTGTGTGTGTGTGTGTGTGTGTGTGTGTGTGTATGGGTATGTGTATGGGTGTGTGTGTGTGTGTGTGTGTGTGTGTGTGTGTCTGTGTGTGTATGGCTGTGTGTGTGTGTGCGTGTGTGTGTGTGTGTGGCTGTGTGTGGGTGTGTGTGGGTGTGTGTGTGTGTGTGTGTGTGTGTGTGTGTGTGTGTAGGTGTGTGTACCCGTATGCTGAGACTGGAAAAGTGCAGGTTCTTGGAGTACTGCAGCGTCAGGCTGGTGTTGTAGGCGTTCTCCTGGAGGTTGTTTAGCTGCACCTCCACGGCCAGCTTCCTACGAGGGCTCCGGATCACATATGGCTGCTGCCTGCCCGCCAGAACCAGAACCAGAACACATCCACACCAGAACCAGACATTTCAGCACAACATTAAAGCGGTTAAAGCAACACCAGTACTCCTGGCTCTTGTTTTTGTGGTAGACTGCCGCCGCGGTCCGGAATAGTCCGGAACAATCCGCAGCTGCCCTCAGCATTCCTGAAACCACACCAGGGCAGCCTGAAAACCCAGGCAGAGTTTGGAGATGTATGGACTGGATTAAAAGCCACTTGCTGGGGAGATGGTGCTGAAGCCATGGCAACACCATAAAACATGCTCACAACACCGAGCAGACTTTAAATAGTGTACGACAAACATGGTAGTTATCTTCATGATGTCAGAGGGTGGGGACTCTTCTTCTAAATCTTTGTAATGATGGCATGGTGTTGGCACATCCTTCTAATCTAGAACCTGGAGAGGTTCTTGCATGTCCTCATAGAAGAAACTTTAATGTTTCTAAGGCTTTAACCATTCATGGGTTTTCTTATTACAGAAGCTAAAGCACCCACTGGTCGCCATGTTTTTCTAGGGTTAGCAATGTACGTTTCTCAAATTCATTCTTCTCTTGACTCATAGCTACGATTGTGTTCAACATCACTTGTGGGCACTCGTCATTTTCAAATATGTTTACCAAACCTAACTGTATTTACATTAAAGTAGTGGCTCAGGTTGATAACTCCACTTCCATCTATGCTCCCCAGGTATACCTCGACACATCTATACACACTGACAACAGCAGTTATATGACACAGTATGAAAGCTTTAGGGTGACCTTGTTCCTGAGATGTCCATGTGGGCCTGCAGCACTAGGTCTGTCACACACACATCATCCTCGCCGCAGTCCTTAAAGAAAGTGATCTGGAGTAGGGGTGGAAAAGTTCAACACAGTTAGAGGACAGAGGGGATTCTTTAAAGGTTGCTAGGGGACAGAGTTCATTCAATAAATTAAAAGTTGCTAATGTTTATGGACATTGGAGTATTGGAGTTATTTTGAGGTTAAGTGGACACAAGCATCTACATAATTGTTGCCCAATTTTCAGTGGCATTCCTAAGGTTCCAAGCCAAACACTGTACAAATATTGTCTTGATCAGCTGAACAGTTCATGTAAATTGTAACCCAAAACCCCAGCAAATTACAATAATTACCCAAACGACTTAATTCAGCCAACACATTTCTTAACCAAACTGACACATTGCTGGCAATGGCAAGCTTATCTTCTTTCAGTGAGATTTCAGCTTGATGTCTAACATCTTTTTTCCTTGACACAGACATATTGGAAATACCAAAATGTTCTCCTCTATCAACAATTGATTTGTTGTCCTTAAACCCTTTACCCTCCGTTAATCAAACTAACCAGTAATTTATGTGTTGTCCTGAAACATTTTTGCATACATTAGAATTGATCAGCAGTTGAATGGTTAAATATATATACTCCTGTTGTAACCTTTTTTTTATATATACTGTATATATAACCTTTCATAACCGTTTTATAACCTCACATTTGTTGGTGGTTGATTAGTGTTCCTTATAATGCTGTTCCTTGTTGTCATAGTGATAAAGGACAGTGTTCCAACACTCACAGACTTCTTGATGGTAGTTGGCTTATAATACTATTCCTTGTTGTTATAATGATACACACACACACACACACAGAGACAGTGTTTCAACCCTCATAGACTTCTTGACGGTAGTTGGCTTATAATACTATTCCTTGTTGTTATAATGATACACACACACACACACACACAGACAGTGTTCCAACACTCACAGACTTCTTGACGGTAGTTGGCCAGCCCTCATCCAGCACAGGGGCTCCTTCCGTGTCATTGATCTTGTAGCGGAGTGTGAAGCTGATTGGTCGGATGTAATCAGCGGTGTCCTATCAGAGAGAAGGAAAGGTACACTATATGGCCAAGAGTATGTGGACACCTCTCTTAAGGATTGAGTTCAGGTGTTACAGCCTCATCCATTACTAACAGGTGCATAAAATCAAGCACATAGCCACACACATCTCTATAGGCAAACAGTATGGCAGTAGAAAAGGTCGTACTGAAGAGCTTGGAGCTGTCATAGGGTGCCACCTTTGCCACAAGCCAGTTTGTGACATTTCTGGTTGTAAAGCCGACTGCTACTGGACTCATGTGGAAATGATATGGAGTGATGAATCACGCTTCGCTGTCTGGCCGTCTGATGGACCAATCTGGGTTTGGCGGATGCTAGGAGAGCAGTACCTACCAGAACTCACAGTGCTAGTCTGGGGCTGTTGTTCAGGGTTTGGGCTAGGCCTCTTACTTCCAGTGAAGGCTAACATTAATGCGAAAGAATACAAAGACATCTGAGACAATTGTATGCTTCCAACTTTGTGGCAACAGTTTGGGAAAGTCCCTTTCCTGTTTCAGCATGACTGTGTTCCTGTGCACAAAGCTAGGTCCATAAAGACGTGGGTTAATGAATTTGGTGTGGAGGAACCTGCACAGATCCCTGACCTTCACCCCACCTTTGAGATAAATTGGAATGCTGATTGCGAGCCAGGCCTCTCCTCCAACATCAATGCCTGACCTCACAAACTTATTTTTTCAAAAAATCTTTTGGCTATATTGGCAGAAAAAGAGTGGAGGCTGTTGTATTGTTGATGTTATAGCCTCCACTCCCAGAAGAGGAAGGGAGGCGCAACTCCATATTAATGTCCATGGTTTTGGAATGGGATGTCCAACAAGCACATATGGGTGTGATGTCCAAGTGTCCAAATGTTTTTGGCCATATAGTGGATTGAGGCAAAGTAAAAATACTTAAAACCATCATGATAGCGGAATACAGAAAGTTCTGTTTTAGCACTGAATGTTCAGCATGTTTAGTAGTCCTTGTCCTAGTCTAGTTGCTCAGACACTGAACACACATCAAAGCTCTTTTGAGTATCTGTGTGTGAGTACAGAGTGAAATTGTGTGTGTGTGTGTGTGTGTAACCCTCTGTAGATGAGTATTGAGATGGTAGCTGATGTCAGCATGATCAATATGGCGTGAGACGCTGTATGACTGTTGTGGTAGTGGTAGTGCGTGGACTTACAAACACGTGGAAGGGAAGGGGGTGGCATGTGGGGATGCCGACCCGGATGCGAACACCAATGCTGGTCTGGCGCTGGGAGTTGTTGTCGAAGAGCGCCCGTGCCGACAACTTCCTGTCGTCCAACATGGCCCCAACATGTAGTTCTAAACACCAGGAGGGATAGGGTTAGGGATAGAACAGGGATAGGACAGGGATGGGGGGGTTCAACTTAAATAGATAACTATATAAGTTGAAACACACTATGTTTTATTATAGGTTGTTTAACCATGTTTTTTTAAACTATGTTCTCACTGTGGCACTCTGAGATTCATGTGAATATAGAGTGCGTTATAAATTAAATTAATTATTATTTATTATTATAAAGTATTAACTATACTGATACTGTATGCCACATACAAGCTTTACAGGCATACAGGCTAACTGAGTTATGTCATGTCAAGGTTTGCTAGAGAAATATCACCAGGCTTACTCTAATGGGGATATAGGCTTTGGATTCCACAGGGGAACTGAACTTAAACTGAAACTAATGCAGTTCTAGGATAACACCATTAGCAGTCTCACAAATACACACAAAGGGAGAGGCAGAGGGAGAGAGAGAGAGGGAGAGGGAGAGGGAGAGGGAGAGGGATAGAAAGGGAGGGAGAGAGAGGAGAGAGAGAGAGAGAGAGAGAGAGAGAGAGAGAGAGAGAGAGAGAGAGATGGTACCAAAGTAGTTTCCAGAAGCCCTGGGCAGGCGTGAGAGGGCCAGGAAGCAGGCGGAGGCGTTGAGGCAGGCAGACTCGCGGCCGCCCCGCTGACAGTTCTTCTGGATGACGTTGATGGAGTGAGGCTGGAAGGTCAGAGTCACGTTGATCTGAACAATGTTCCGTGAGCTACAGAGACGAGAGAGGGACAGGCAGGACAGGACATGAGGGGGCAGGAAAGGGCAGGACAGGGCAGTATAGGACAGGAGGGGGCAGGAAAGGGCAGAACAGGGCAGGACAGGGCAGGAGGGGGACAGAACACAAGCAACGGAAAATGAGTGCTGATTCAGTTCAACTGAAGTGATGGCTCAGGGTCATATACAACAAATTGAGGAATTTCTCATTTGTGTTCTTTGCTGAGACAGGTGCGCTGGAGTCTAACCATACACTGGTTCTGATTCTGATTCTGATTTTTCAGAGGTGAGTCCACTGTGACTGGCACAGGTGCGCTGTAGCCTTACCATACACTTTAGAGGTGAGTGAGTGAGTGTGTGTGTGTGTGTGTGATCACCTGAGTAGTATAGCACTGCCCTGTGCTCCTACAGCCAGGTCCAGCAGGTTGTCTCCATCCAGGTCCATCTGAGCGCTCACACTCCGACCGAAATACTTCAGCCCTGGAGACATGAGGGAGCCCGCGATACGCTGGGGGGGGGGGGGGGGAGACAAACAGAGAGAGAAAGAAAGAGGTGGAGAGAGGGAGATGGGGGTGATAAAGTGAGTAGCGAATTGGTGGAATGATCGTTAGAACATTTAATTAATTCACTTAGGAGAGGCCGGCGTACAAACAATTCCTACACAAACCAGACATCTGACTTGTATGACATCGAATTCATGAGCTTTTAGTCCAACCTGTAAGCCTAATGCAATCACATTATCAAACCGTGTAACTGTTCACCTTCTTCTTGTTTGGGTCGTGTAGCCTCACTGTCTCTGTGGTTACCTGTTTGTACTGGGGGATGATGTAGAACTCATCGCCATGGTAAACGTAGAGTGCCCCCTGGTGGTCGTCCTCCAGTGGCGCTCCCACCAGCACGTCTGCGTAGCCGTCGTGGTTGAGGTCGGGCACAGAAGCCATGGCGTAACCGAAACGGGCATCTTGGGCCTTCTGCTGAGACTGCAGCGTCCCGTTAGGAGCAAAGCCATCCTACAGGGGGAGTGCGTGCGGGTGTGAGTGTGAGGGAGGGATGTGTGTGTAAGTGTTGAGGGTGTGTGTGTGAGTGTTGAGGGTGTGTGTGTAAGTAAGTGGATGTGTGTGTGTGTGTGTGTGTGTCCGTGTGTGTGTGTGTGTAAAAGAGGATGGGTGTGTATGTGTGTGTATATGTATGTGTATGTGTGTGTGTGTGTGTGTGTGTGAGAGCAGATGGATGTGTGTGTGTTGTGGTGACAGTGGTGGGGATGGGGTGATTGGAGAGAGACGTTAAGTTACGAATGAAAGAATTTCATGCCTTAAACACTTGTGGCCACTTCAGCAATGTCATGAGAACTGAGCCTTTGAAGTGTGTGTGTGTGTTTTTAGCCTCTAATAAAGTACACATGGCAGAGAGTATGTATGTGCCACTGGGGAGACCTCTGGAATGCGTTCCTCTCCCTTACCCCGTCCAGACTGTACACGTAGACCTTCCCCGCCTCGCGGTTCCCTGCGCCCAAGAACATGGGCGCCGCAACCAGCAGGACGTCTGTGATGCCGTCATGGTCCACGTCCACACCACACACCTCGCTGCCGTAGTACGACCCGATCTGGAGACAGGAAAAGTGGGTGATAGCAGGATGTAGCGGAGGAAAAGAAAAAGACAGAAAAAGAGAGAGCGGGAGAAAGAGAGAGAGAGAGAACAGAAAAGTGCTTGTTTTAGGCCTCCAATAAGGTGGGAAAGGATTCTACTGCACTCAATGGTGAAGGATTACATGAGGATAATCTCATGGCCTAAAAGAACTACATTTAGTTCTTTATGGCCTAAAGAACTAAATAACCACTGGACACTGGACTACACCTGATAACCCTAATTCCATGCCTCGATATCTCATCTTCTGCCACAGCATTAAAAGTCCCATCCAGAGTCTGAAGACTAGTCAAAATAAATGTCCTAAAGATGAAACACATTTACTAATATACTAAAATATTTTTCTATGAGAGAGAGTTGACAGTGACAGTGACTACTGAGTCTGAGGCTGCAGTTTGCACACTCACACACACACATACAAAGCGACAAGAGACAGACACACACTGTTGCTGTGTGTGTCAACACACACACCTGTTCCCCGTTGAGGGCCTGAGAGATGTCGACGTCACCTTCAGCGCTGAGTTCAAACAGGATGACCTTGCCCTTATGTTTGAAGCGGGGCGCCCCGGCTATATAAAGCCTCCTCCAATCACCAACTATCACAGAGGACACGGTGTAGCCTGCAAGACATAGATGCTCATACACCTTAACATGTGCATACTCATAGAGGAGGGTTCACATTGATGGTAAAATATTTAGCAAAACACATATTCAAACACACACATACTCACACTTAATAAAAATGGGCACACACACTTAAAACACACCTGGACAAATGTGCTCGGAAAACACATACACTCACCTTCCTACTGGCAAATCACTGAGCATTGAGCAAACTTGATGGCATGTGGCCATTAACAGACTTTGAGTGTACAGACAGGGTGTGTGTTTTTGGGGAGCACTGTATGTGTGTGTGTGTGTGTGTGTGTGTGTGTGTGTGTGTGTGTGTGTGTGTGTGTGTGTGTGTGTGTGTGTGTGTGTAAGCGAAAGAACCATTGTGTGTTTGATTTTGGGGAGTGGTGTGTGTTCTTAAGTAGCAACGTGTGTGTGTGTGTGTGTGTTATTTCGGTGGTTTGAGACTCACCCAGGTAGGCGGCGTGGTTCTTGAGCTCCAGGGGGAACTCGCTCTCAAAGGCCTCCCTGGGGGGGATGATACTGCCCTCCTTGCTCTCCTTCAGCACCCCCCCTTCCCAGTCATACGCCCCCACGATCCCAAACAGGATCCCGTCCTGCTCCAAACAGACACAGAACTCCTCACAGCACAGTACAGCACAGCCCACCGCTTAATGCATCTCAACTCAACTCAGCCTCAGACCTCAAGTCAACATGTGTTACTGTGTTGTGTGGTGGATGTCTGATGAAATGCAAGTAGAGCTTAGTTTATCTGGCTTTGGGGAAACGGAGAAACACACACTGGTGGACACACACAGAAATACTCACGTCAAGGGCGTGCGTGGAGAAGCCGATCTGAGACATCTCCATCTCAAAGGAGCTTTGATTGTATCCCAGAGTACCTGCAATGGCACAAATACAGGACTACACCAAACATCTATGAACAAACAAACAAACAAACAAACAAACAAACAAAACATTCCCAAAAGTCCCTCCCACACATGTTCACCATGCTATATCCGCAACGCTTCCTCCATCAACATTCTATTTTCCATCTCCACCCTCCACAAAACTGCACACTCCAACCATACTCTTCTCCACCATTCCCAACCTCACCATCATATCTCCCTCAACCATTCCCATCCTCACCATCATATGTCCCTCAACCATTCCCATCCTCACCATCATATCTCCCTCCACCATTCCGCACTTCCCACCCCGTAGCCATCCCCATTCCCTTCCATCTCCCACCGGTGTCTCCCAGATCGAGCAGCTGGTGAGGAACCCCCTTACCTCCAGAGGTCTAATTAGGCCTGTGAGAGTGGCACTTATCTGAGTGGCTTCAGTGAGTTTGCAGCCGATAATAGACACTTCCAGAGTAGGAGCTCCTGCCAGTATCCTGCGCCGCTGCTTTTAAATGCCTCCTTTTCTGATTTATGTTCTGGGAGACTGGGAGGCCACACACAGTCACTGAAAACATCTCGTTCCACCGTCGAGCACGCATGGCTTCCACAGGGTACATGTCCATCATCAACCCCCTCATGTCAACCTATACAATCATATATGCCCTCACCCTATTCATGCCTATACCATCATATATGCCCTCACCCTACTCATGCCAGCCTATACCATCATATATGCCTTCACCCTATTCATGCCAGCCTATACCATCAGATATACCCTCACCCTACTCATGCACTCATGCCAGCCTATACCATCAGACATATCCTTACCCTGTTAATGCCAGCCTATCCCATCAAACATATCCTCACCCCATAAATGCCAGCCTATACCATCAAACATATCCCAACCTTATTAATTGCAGACATATCCTCACCAGTGCCACACATCTCCAGATCTTTCTTATCTCTCTTCTCTACTCCCTCCCTTCCTTCCTCTCCTTCCTTCTCGGAATCAAGATGGTCCTCTCCTCCCGTTCCCCTTCTCCCTGAGTTTGTCTTGTCCTTTGACACTCGCTCTCTCCCTTAAGGCCCACTGGTTCCAAACCCAGCCCTTCAAAAGGCAGCTGTTGTTTTAAATTATAGGAGTGACATCATCTCCTCTTCCTCTCCTCCTGTCCTTTCACTCGGCTCAGTGTAAGTGGACAGAGTGTGTGTGTGTATGTGTGTGTGGACAGAGTTTGTGTGTGTGTGTGTATGTGTGTGTGTGTGTGGACAGAGTGTGTGAGCAGCACTTGTGTGCTCTGGCAGGGAGACAGCAGTCACTCCATCCAGCCGCAAACCCAGCTCTCTGGGTTCAATGGTAGTACTCTTTCTGATGGAGCACTCATCTTTCTCTCTTTCTCTCTCTCTCTCTCTCTTTCTCTCTCTCTCTCTCTGCCTCCCTCATCTCTCCCTCCATCTTTCACTCTCCCTTCTCTTTCTCTCCCCCTCTCTCCCTCCATCTCTCTCTCCCTCTCTCTCTCTCTCTCCCTATCTCCCTCCCTCCATCTCTCTCTCTCTCTCTCTCTCTCTCTCTCTCTGTCCTCTCACATAGTTGTGGCTAACCTTCTTGTGCTCCTCACCTTCCAGACTGAAGATGCGGTCGCCCAGTGCATCCACGATGTCATTCAGGGCTGCCTCATCTGTCACGTTAAAGAAATACTTCTCATCCGGGTTACTGGCTATGTACTTTATCTCATTGATGAAGGTCTCTGGGTCCTGCTGTCTACGGATGTAATGACCCAAAACCTGGAGGAAGAAAGAGAGAGAGACAAACAGAGAGAGAGATGGGGGGGGGGGGGGAGAGAGGGAGAGAAATAAATTAATCTCATACACAGAAGCTAAGTTAAACACAAAAGAGAGTGGGCAATGACAATGGTCAAACGTCATCTGGTAAAAGTGTTGTGAGCGTAGAGAGGAGGTATGAAGAGGAGACAAGAGGAGGGGAGTAGATGAACAGATACATCTCCATTCCCACGACCAAACACCCCGTCCACCAGTCCTGAAGAGTGAAACAGATGAGTGCGGAGGTGTGGGTAAGGAATGACAGAAGAGTGCCCAGCAGCGCACCGGACCTGGACCAGAGTCGCGTCCTGCGAGCGAGCCGGCGAGGGAGACGCTTCCAGTGTGAGTGTGCGGTTACAGGAAGTCAGGCGCACCTCCACACCGTTGAGGGATGCCTCTGCCAATCACACAGGGCCCCCTCTGTGTGTCAGAGCACATCCTGCGGCTCCTCGGAGGAGTCGGAGCTGTTTTGTCTATCAGCACTCGCCACGATCACACTCAATCCTCCAATGCGAATTACAGTACAGGAAAGAAAGACATTTTATCAGCAGGTTTGGGGAATAACATGGATCTGCGGAGGTGTTTGTGGGGAGCTGCTCAACATGAACGGGATGTACGGATAACCTTCTGTCATTTTCCATCACTCAGCCCATACACACTGAAGTGTATGCTTGTGAAATGTCATTTTCAGGGCCCTCCATCATACCACAATCAGCATGAATGCTGAGGGGCAAACTCCAACCACCTGTGGGGAAATGGTGAGAGAGGAAGAAAAGAAAAGAGAGAAGGGAAACCCAAGCTGGGAAAGAAAGAGTGTGGTGTGAGAGCATCGAGGGGTGAGGTGTGTTGAGACGGAGGGATGTGGATGTGGGGAGCCAATGGTTTAGCACCTATAGCTCACATAAGCAGATTCCTCTGAAAGCTGTTCAAGACAGGGGGGGGGGGGGGGGCACTGGCTGGAGTGAGCAGGATTTCCTCTGTTTTCAGAGCGCAGGGAGAAGGGAAATGTAACGAGATGGCCGCCCTCCATATAAATATATAAAATATATAAATATATTCAGGGCAATCTGCAGAACCCAAAGACATTCCTCTTTCCCCGCCAGCTGGTGCTGGTTTTACTCATGACCAGGCCCAGAGGGGCGCGGGGGTGGGGGGGTAGTTGGTCACAACCATTTCAGCTACTGTCGCACAACCAATGAATAGTAAAAGGGAAGTAAAAACGTAGAAGTATAAGAAAAGCTACAGGCAGCGAAAATTAACATATCTGTATTCTCACTCACTCACACGCACACACACACACACACACACACACACACACACACACACACACACACACACACACACACACACACACACACACACACACACACACACACACACAAGCACACATGGCTAAACACTATTCAAACATTACTGAGTTGAATCTCTTCCCCTGCCCCCCATGTTGGTTGTAAACTCTGCTGTCCGCCCCTATTGATGTATAAAACACAGAAGCGTGACTAACACACACACACACACACACACCACACACACACACACACACACACACACACACACACACTCTAACACACTTATTTCCCTCAGGCTGTTCGTCTAGCCTCCCTGGAGGGCCTTATTTTTCTGTAACACCTCAAGATCAACAAGAGAGAGGGAGAGAGAGAAAGGACAGATGAAGAGAGAGAGTGAGAGAAAGAGAGAGAGCGAGAGAGGGAGGGAGAGAGAGAGAGGGAGAGAGAGAGAGAGAGAGAGAGAGGGAAAAAAATTTAAACATCAAAACAAGTTCCCTCTGGCTTTACATAAAGTGACCTGTCACTGTTATGTTCCAGAGCACCGTGTAGGAAACATGGCCCGGTGAAGAGCCGCCAATTACTGAATACATACTCATGCATCCTGTGTTGGCGTATATGCAGGTGTGTGTGTGTGTGCGTGTTTGCCTGTACTTGCGTATGTGTGTATGTGTTTGTGAGTGTGTGGCTGGCTGTCTGAAAGGATCAGAGAATGACAGAGCAGGTTCTGGCTTACGCATAGACAGTGACAGAGCACACCGCTGCCAACACCTCAGTCCAAGCACACAGTTTAGAGGTCAGTTCACTTCAAACACACCTTCATTTCCACCAGAGCGAGAGCCTGTGCAAACAGACCCAGAGCCAGGGAGTGAATCACTGATGTTGCTCTTGTCTGTCACTGCTTTGGAGAATGTTTTCATGTCAGAGGACTGGGTCTGCGTGCTTTAGCCTGCAGCTACTGGCAGGGCAAAAACAAACACCAGACTAGGAGATCTGCAGGAGGTCCCAGCACTGAAGGTGTCCAGCTCAATGACCCGTGAGCGGTCTGCTCTGCTAACATCCAGTTGTAACTATTTACGATTCTTCAAAGACCTGCGAGCGGTTTATTACAACCAGTTACAGGTACAACTGCTAACATCCAGTTGTAACTATTTACGATTCTTCTGTGTGTGCTTCAATGGTATACCAAACAAGGCGAGGCTGGCTATGTAAGTGTTAGCAAGTGCTAGTTTGTGCAAGTTTTGACTCTTTATGTCTGCTGTAATATTGTCTTTTATCGCAAAGCTCAGTTGGAAGTCAGGGTTCCTGGCTGTGTGCCTCTTTATGTGAAGAGATACGATTAAGACCAGAAAAAACCACACACTGCTGTTGTTCCCATCAGGGAGCTGCGGTCTCATGTCTCCGTCTCACCCCCCACCACCATAACGTCTCCCGTTCGCCTCCCTTCTTGGCTCTTGTGGGTTCCAGTGGCTGTCTGTTTCTCCCACTGTTGTGGTGAGAGAAAGAAACCACCGGCGACTCTGCCACACAGTTCCACCACCCACCCACCCACCCAATACAGCCAACACCCAACATCCCAGAGCCACACACCCAAACCACCCACCCA
>NC_045162.1:11857821-11897821 GCF_900700415.2 Clupea harengus | reverse complement strand
TCATGCGCTTTGACACACATAAAGACACACTGCACTGTGTGCCTCATTACCTACACACACACACACACATACACACACACACACACACACACACACACACACACACACACACACACACACACACACACACACACACACACACACACACACACACACAGTTCATTCTGAGAGGTCTGACTTCCAAGACACACGACACACTCCCCAGTGTGGGTTTAGCTGGCCCAGTCCTCGCTGACCTGTGTGTGACTCCAGTCCCAAAGGGCCAGTTACGCACACACACACACACACACACACACACACACACTTCTACACCCTCCCTCCACTTATAACGCATAAATACCTAGACACCAAAGGTAAAGGAAATAAAACATAAGCATATTTAGATTTTATGACACACATACCCCCCCCCCCCCACACACACACACACACACACACACAGGAGAGAGAGAGAAAAAGAGAGAGGAGTGACAGACTGTTGGCAATGGCCACTAAGTAATTCCACCAAAGAGAGATCTAGTTTAGAGTGTAGGAGCCATTTGAGTATTTAGTTGATATTTCAGTTTGTGTGACTATATTGTTATTAGTGATTTAATTTGTACTGAATTATCCCGAATTAGGAAGTTGCAATTGTTTCTGAGTGTGTGCCCCCTATAGGTCAGACATTAATTGGCATCAGGATAAAGGTGTGCCAGGCCAAGGAGAGTGGAGAGTTCCGGCCTGCGCATATCATCATTGACCGTGAACGTGAACCGTGCAGAGCCTGATTAGAACAAAACAGAGAAATACAAACAAAGACTTTAATGCTTTAATTTACTTTTGATTGATGTATGAAATAAACGGAATCAAGTTAATTATATCCACGTCTCCTGGACTCTTTGAATCACGCGTCAAGAAACAATCACCGGAACTCCAAGAAGCGGTAAAACAAATTTGCAAGATTTAGCCACTACATAGAGTGTTCTACGACTTGCAACACCCAGTGTCCATGTGTGTGTGTGTGTGTGTGTGTGTCTTTGTGTACAAAGGTCTTACTTCATTTTATCTTCCAAACATCATATTTAACTCTCCCTCTCCATCTCTCTCTCTCTTCTTTTCTTTGCCTTTGTTTTTCACCATGGAGACAGACACTGCAGTCCTTTGAAAGGATAGGCGATTGTTTGTATGTTTGTTTGTGTGCGTGTGTGCGTTTGTCTGGTCAGACGAGATGGACGCGGTCAGGTGAGCAATAGCTGGGAAATTCCCAAGCCATGGTCATCCACGTCCACAAAGCCCTCAAGCAAACACACACACATACACACACACACACACACACACACACACACACACACACACACACACACACACACACACACCCACACACACACACACCCTAAACCCTAAACCCTAAGCCCTAAACACACAAGCTCTCAAGGACACACACACCCTAAACACTTGCAAAAACACAACAACAAGTTTTCAAACAGGCACACACATGACAACACATCACAAAGCGTTTGACGCAGGTGTCTAGGCTACACTTTCCCTCACTGACTCACTGCCTCTAATGTGGCAGTGACTGCATCCTGCACAGCCTTCACCACTTCCTTTACAAACCCATGAAGAAGAATCTCACTGCCGGCCAAGGCGTGACTCGCATGTGCAAACCACTTACTGGGGAGAGTGGGGTAAACCTCAGCATTCTTACTGTGGGTCTGGAGTTTACTCATACACAGAGATGGATGTGTGTGTGTGTGTGTGTGTGTGTGTGTGTGTGTGTGTGTGTGTGTGTGTGTGTGTGTGTGTGTGTGTGTGTGTGTGTGTGCTTACCAGGAGCCCGTCAGGTGCACCTGGGCTGAGGGTCATGCCCAGGTGAGAGTTTTTAAGGTTCCGTGATACATTCGCTAGAGCTGTGTCACCTGTACAGAGAGAGAGAGGGAGAAGAGAGACAGGGAGGAAGGAGGTGGAGTGATGGCGTGACACAGAGAGGGAGAAGATGGAGAGATAGAGAGAGGGGGATAGACAGGGAGGAAGGAGGTGGAGTGATGGCATGACAGAGGGAGAAGATGGAGAGATAAAGAGAGAGAGGGAGATACAGAGAGGAAGGAGGTGGAGTGATGGCGTGACACAGAAAGGGAGGGAGAGAGAGAGCAGATGGAGAGATAGAGAGACAGAGAGATGGAAAGAAAGACAAATGAAGGGTACTATAAAGTATAAGCAATATTTCCCCATAATACTGGATACCCCATACCCCATAATGGACTGTGAGAGTTCTTTCAGTGTACTTTAGAGTAAAATATACTAACACGTCAGTAGATCGTTTCATGGTAATTGAATGTTTTCTTGATATTTCAATATTTCAATATTTCATATTTCATATTCATATTTCATATTTCAACTGTAATGGTTATGCCTGACTATGACGGTAAAGTCTAGGGTAGAGGATTTGAGTCATATTGTATTACCCAGGTTGAGTTTGGTGCAGTTGGAGCCGCTGTCATCTCCCATGATGCATTTGTAGATGTCTCCTTTCTTGTTATCGGGCGTTCCATCCCAGGGAGCCCCCACCAGCATCCTGCTCACACAATACCCAGTCAGTCTGAACCTGAGTGAACCTGAGTGAACCTGTACTCACTGATCAAAGACTCAGACACTCATGAACCCTCTGGGTCTGACAGTGTGAAATAAATCAAATTAGGCTATCTTATATCAACTTCATCAACACTGACTCCTCCGTTCTAAGACATTTAAACAGATATAGAAATTGTATAATTTACATTTGTACAATTTCTTTTTTTGTTCAATATAATTCAATATTGTTATTCTTCAAGTATTTTTAAGTCTTTAACATATTTCCCAATTAGTGCGGAATGATAAATACTGTATAATCACGAGGCAGTACTCTTTTTGAAGCTCTGACTTCACACTGAGTTCAGAACAACTTGCCCTTCATGAGGGCAACTAAACTGGCCTTCAGGCAGTAGAACACTCGCTACTCACGATTTCTCCCCATCCGCCTCGTGCTGGAGCACAGAGAAGCCAAACTGTGAGTCCTCTGGTCCAGTGAAGATCCGTGGCCTCGTCACATCAATGTTGAAGCACTGACACAGACCTGACCAATAAGACAAAACACAGACTGAAGCACTGACAGACCTGGCCAATAAGACAAAACACAGACTGAAGCACTGACACAGACCTGGCCAGATTACATATCACAGACTGAAACACTGACAGACCAGGCCATTAAGAGAAGACACAAACTGAAGCCTGACACCCCATCCCCCACAAGCACATGAAGAAATGCTGTCTTGGTTATGGCCCATGATTGGCAGACATGTCAGTGACCTCATTTGATAGTTGCCATCTTGTCCTGAATGATTGGATCTCTGTGACTCAACTGTTTCCCCTGATTAGATGGTCACACAGGCAACATATTCCCTCAAAATATATTCCCAGCTGCTCGAACATCACCAACATATTGAACTATAAATACATACTGTTAACTAAACATTTTTAATTTTGGAAAAACACTATTTTATGCTATCCGAGCAGCTTTGGTACGGTATAACATTCTAAAGGTGTTATATATAATTAATTCAGTTGCTGATTCCACTGTTTGCATTCTGAAATTGGAGAGAGAAGGTAACAGGGCGGGCAAAGGCCGAGAGGGATATAAACAAGAGTTTGAGAGGAGGAGCGGAGGAGGAGGAAGGGTGTGGGTTGTAATAACTACTGAGCATAGTAGCTCCCTGTTATGACACACAAACCTACCTTTTACATGGACCAAGAACGAGGGAGTTACAGTTAGGAAGAGAGCGTGTGAATGTGAGAGAGGGAGAGGGAGAGGGAAAGAGAGGAAGAGAGAGAGCTGTGAGGGAGGGAGTTAGAGAGAACAGAATTTCAGGAGAGAGAGAGGGAGAAAGAATTAGTGAGAGAGAGGGAAGAAGAGACAGAAGGAGAGAGTGAGAGAAAGAGAGAGAAAGAGAGAGAGAGAGAGAGAGAGAGAGAGAGAGAGAGAGAGAGAGACTGAACCACAAAGGGAGGTCAGAGCCCAAACATACAGAGCCCTGCCACTGATCAGTCATGATGGCATTCCTTGATGCATCGCTCTAAATATTTCCTTTGTGACGGCCGCATTTCACATTTCGCATTTCCATCACAATCTTGGTGTAGGGTGAGGGGAAAGTTGGCGGAAAGCACAATGGTGAACAAAGTGTTTAACTCAGGAATGTATGTACACACACACACACACACACTCAGAGAGAGAGAGAGAGAGAGTGAGAGAGTTAAATGTGTTAAATGTTTGATGTGTGTTCCAGGCTGCAGCATACACATGCTCACACACACACACACACACACACACACACACACACACACACACACACACATACATACACACACACACACACACATACACACACACACACACGCACACACACACACACTGCTGCTCCACTGGCTTGGGTTTCAGCTGATTGTTTTGTCAGAGTGAAGTGGGACAGAGGGTGAGCCTTTCCAAAAACACGGTCCGGGCGGCCAAAACCAAACACCCAAACACGACGAGCCCCAGTTCCATAGAACCAAACCCAAACCCGCACCGCACTGCTGAGCCCCCACCCCCCGTCAAAGACTAAACACAAACCCACGACCCCAGCGTCTAAAACCAGACCCCCGAAACATCACTATGAGTCAAAAACACAAACCCACGACCCCAGCGTCTAAAACCAGACCCCCGAAACATAACTATGAGTCAAAAACACAAACCCACGACCCCAGCGTCTAAAACCAGACCCCCGAAACATCACTGTGAGTCGAAAAACACAAACCCAAGACCCCAGCATCTAAAACCAGACCCCCAAATCATCACTATGAGTCAAAAACACAAACCCAAGACCCCAGCGTCTAAAACCAGACCCCCGAAACCTCGCTATGAGTCAAACTCCCCATATTCAGAGCCAGGGCTGTAATCCATAAACAGGAGTCCAGTGCCCAGAATCAGAACCAGACCACACCAGGGTCCAGAATGCCTTTCTCCTTATCATCTTCCTCCCTCTACCACTCTATCAGAACCAAAGAGAGAAACCCTCTCTTTCATTCTCTCTTTCTCACAGTGAGTTTCATCTCTCTGTCTCGTCTCCCCCTCTCTGTCTCGTCTCATCTCTCTGTCTCGTCTCCCCCTCTCTGTCCCTCCCCAGGAGTGTTTTCCTTCCTCCTGGTCTCTCTTAGACTTCCCACACATTTCCTTTTCAAGTCAGTCCTTTTTTATGCTCCATTCATCCATCCATCTCTTGTTTCGCTCTGATATCTTTTGACTTTTGACTGATTTCCGTCTCCACAGGAGCAGCAGGAGTCCCCATCCCCATCTGCATCACTGCCTCATTCAGTCTCAGACACACTGCAGATGCAGCTGTTTAATTACTGACACTTCCTCTCTCCCCCTCTCTTCCTCTCTCCCTCTCTCTCTCTCTCTCTCTCTCTGTCTCTCACACGCACACACACAGACACATTTAGGGTTTCTCTCATCTCATCTTAATCTTCTCTCTGTCTCTCTCTCTCTCTTTCGCTCTCTCTCTCACACACAGACACATTTAGGGTTTCTCTCATCTCACTTCAATCCTCTCTTCATCTCTCTGTCTCTCTCGCTCTCTTGCTCTCTCTCTCACACACAGACACATTTAGGGTTTCTCTCATCTCATCTCAATCCTCTCTCCATCTCCCCCTCTCTCTCTCTCTCTCTCTGGCTCTCTCTCTCTCTCTCTCACACACAAACACACAGACACATTTAGGGTTTCTCTCATCTCATCTCAATCCTCTCTCCATCTCTCTGTCTCTCTCTCTCTCTCTCTCTGTCTCTCTCTCTCTCTCACACACAAACACACAGACACATTAAGGGTTTCTCTCATCTCATCTCAATCCTCTCTCCATCTCTCTGTCTATCTCTCTCTCTCTCTCTCTCTGTCTCTCTCTCTCTCTCTCTGTCTCTCTCTCTCTCTCTCTCTCTCACACACAAACACACAGACACATTAAGGGTTTCTCTCATCTCATCTCAATCCTCTCTCCATCTCTAACTCTGTCTTCCCTCAGACACAAAAAAGATGGTTCCGGCTCCCACACTGACAGAGGAACTGAACACCAGTTTGAGTGGGATTACAGAAGGGACAGACAGGTAAACCTTTTCATTAAAAATGGATACTAAATTATTTGTGCTAATACCACCTTGGAGAAACCTCCACTGAAGGATCCCAAACCTGGGACCTGGATCCCATTAGGAACCATCAGGAAAGACAGTACATGGGTCATTACTACAAAAACACTCTTGATCCTTGTACGCCATGGTGTTTTATTCCTTTTGTGCTAAAGAGACTGGGCTTTTCCTACAACCTCCTCCCTGTTTTCCCATCCATGCAGAGGTTTGATCTACAGAGATAATTAGGCTTTGTTTTGGGGTCAATGTGCAATATATAATGTTGTAAGAAAACTTGTGGTTCTTTTGAATTTCCTTTTTAAGGAATAGAAGGAATATAGCATAACAAAGGAAAACCAGATAAAACCTTTGTACAGTAAGCTTACAACAGGCTGAACGACCACCTGGTAACTGAAAGCTTTCAGACCATTCAGACTGCATTGGGTACTACTTCCCACTTACTTACAAGGAGAGAGGGGTTATTCTGAATGTTTCATATGCAGAAGCTTCTTGACACTTTGTTCTAGAGTGTGATATGTTGATGAAGAATATTTCCTGCTCTCTCTCTCCCTCTCTCTCTCTCTCTCTCTCTCTCTCTCCCTCTCTCTCTCTCTCTCTCTCTCTCTCTGTCCCTCTCTCCTCCTCTTTCCCTCTCTGCTTTAAATCTCATTGGAGTTTATGGCTCCAGCCTCAGATAGAGCCTCCAGGGATTCGCCATGGTAACTCTAAACATTTGTACCATTCAGTGGTGGCTGCAAAGTGTAGGTTTCCCTCCATACACACACACAAACACACCCACACACAAAGAGAGAGAGAGAAAGTGACACACAAACACACTCTCTAGCTCTCTTTCATAAAAACACACAAAGAGACAAACATACACAAACACAAACACAGACACAGTGAGTTGGATTTGTGTCTCTCTCGCTTCGGCTCTGCATATCCCAGCATTCCCCACGTGGTCTATTGCCCCACATGGGATGCGTTAGACGGGGACACTGGGCCCTCCCACCCCCCCGATGAGGAAACACTAACCATGAGTAGCAGGGTACAGAACACAGTCTCAATGAGCCACAGTGCTTTTCCTCTTCAGATCTGCCTTCTGCTATGCACTTGTGTGTGTGTGTGTGTGTATTTGTGCCTGTGTGTGTGTATTTGTGCCTGTGTGTGTGTGTGTGTGTGTGTATTTGTGCCTGTGTGTGTGTGTGTGTGTGTGTATGTGTGCGTGTGTGTGTGTGTGTGTGTGTGTGTTAGAATCAGGTTTATAGGATTTCCACCACCGTCCATTAGACAATGTCCTATATTGTAATGGTAAAATGATTTTTCATGAGAATCACTTCCTCTCATGTATCAAAGCACTGACTCGATTCCTCTCTCTCTCTCTGTGGGCTCATCTCTGTGTCTCAGCCCCGCTCACTCCCCCTCTCTTACTGTGGGATCATCTCTGTGTCTCAGCCCCACTCACTCCCTCTCTCTTACTGTGGGATCATCTCTGTGTCTCAGCCCCGCTCGATCCTTCCCTTCCTGTAATCCTACCTGCTGAATGCCTACATTCCTCTATTCGCTGCTTCCACATCCAAATTAAATTCAAAGGTTTCAATCAAAAACAACACACACACACACACACACACACACATGCACACACACACACACACACACACACACACACACACACACACACACACACACACATGCACACACACACACACACACACACACACACACACACACACACTCTCCTGAGCACTCCTATTTCTATTCGTTTACTCTAGGGATCTGGGTGGAATGAAAAAGGAGAGAACATAGAGAGAGAGAGGGAGAGGGAGAGGGAGTGAGAGAGGGAGAATGAAAGTAAGAGTGATGGGGGGATGAGAGGGAGAATGAGAGAGAGAGAAAGAGAGAGAGAGAGAGAGGGAGTGAGAGAGGGAGAGGGAGAGTGAAAGAGGGGGGGGGGGGTGAGAGGGAGTGAGAGGTCTGTGTTCTTCATTTGACTGCAGCACAACAGAGCATGAGTGCATGGAGTGCATCAGAGGAGCACCTGCTGAAACCATCAGCATAAACAACTACACCTACAGACTGACCCGACACACACACACACACACAGACACACACACACACACACACACACACACACACACACACACACACACACATCACCTATACTGACCATGCACACACACACATACACACACACACACACACACACACACACACACACACACACACACACACACACACATCACCTATATACTGACCATAGACACACACACTCAAAAACTGTGTTTACATACTGACCACACACACTCCAAAACTACACTTACAGACTGACCCGACACACACACACACACACACACACACACACACGCACACGCACAAACACACACACACATGCACACACACACACACACACGCACATCACCTATATACTGACACACGTAGACACGTAAACTGTGTCTACATACTGACCACACACACTCCAAAACTACATCTACAACCTCACGAGACACACACCCATAGGCAAGTGTAAGCACACACACACACACACACACACACCCATAGGCAAGTGTAAGCACACATGTTCACTATGTGTAATATACCTGCTCAACTGCACTTACAAACACGCCAGACAAACACACACACACACACACACACACACACAAAGACACACATACACATGCAGACATACACACCCATCATAAATATACACAGCCAATGTGCAGTGACCACAGCCCCCACCACATTTTCATTCTCCTGTAACTTTTTACACTCAATGTGATATTAAATCCCAACATTGACATCTAAAACATCAACACCAAGGGGTATGCTGCTTATATATTGTGGTGTAGCATATCATTTTTTTTTTTTAAAGCACACACACACACACACACACACACACACACACACACACACACATCACTACACACACAATCACACACACTCACACAGTAGGCCCAGAGCCAATCTGCATGCATGACCTGTAGGAGTAATGCATCGAGGAAGACAAATGACAGGGAGAGCAGATGCCTGGGACCCTAATGGCTTTTCAGGGTCTTGTAACAGCGTGAAGGGGCTTCGCAAACAATGTTAGCCACAGTGCAACCTGGACAAGGTTTTCCTTTGGCAGAAAGAATTCTGCTATGTTTTCAGATATATTTTAGATTTCAGTTTTAAATGAGTTTGTGTCTCTGTTCCCAAATTAGAGCGCTTTGTTTGCTTTGCGTCTCAACTACTGGATTAGGGTCGTTAACGCCTGAATATTAAGGGGCAGCTACACCAAACAACCCGTGGCTGAACCCGCGGCTGAACGGTGGCGGAACGAACCAAATTACAACCATGCCTGTGAAAAGGAAATAGTCTTCGCCGGAATTTCCGATATTTTCTACGCCAAAATCAAAAGTCGAGAAAATAAAGGCATTTAAGCTGCCTTGGTATTTTCCGTTATTTTAAAGCGTCGGCTGATTAAACAACTCCAAGGGCTTTGGGAAATGTGGGGTGGTTTACCGTTAAGTTACTGTGGTTTGCTGGAGAATCATGACGTCAATGCGCCAGGTGACACCTGAGGACACGCACTCGCCAAATAGACAGTTCTAAATGACTTACCAAGCCCCTGATTTGTTTCTTGCTGCAGTCAACAGTAAAAACAATATACCCCCTCAAGAAAATGACCCGAGTTTGCTTCACTGTCCTCAAGTTCATCTAGCGCAGCAAGACAAGTAATGGATAGTAACCTGAGTCCTGAGCTCCTGTGACATTACATCTGAGATTCTTATGAATGGTTCAATTCATATGTGTCCAGTCGTTAGCCTAGGAGGGAATACATTTTGTATTATATCATGCTCTACAACTATGGAGCCCAGCTCTCATTTGGTAATCCTTACCACTAAAAATAGACCTTAACATAAATAAAAGCAAGGGTCAAGGAGAAAAAAGTATTCCTACCTTTGAGAAGCATAATACAGTTCAGTAGTAGCAGGTATTTGCGTAACTCCATTTGTCTGGTATTTGATGTTATCTATCCTTGTAGGTTGCTTGAGTTTCTTTGCTTCCAGTCGGACTTCCCGGAGTTCGTTTAAAAGCCGTACATCTGTACAAGTTTGTGCGCACACGCGCACTTTTTAACTGTGCGTGTTCCCTCTACCTGCGTTACGGTTCCGTTCTTGTGGCATAACGCGCGCAAAGTCCAGTGATCCAGTGCAAGCAGCAGTGCTTTACATTACGGGTACGTAAATAGATGCTTGATGAATATCGTAAAAAGCTCACTGCATTGCAATTTTACTTTTTTAGTTTTCTTCTCCAAAACAGAAAGATTACCACCCAGTTTAATTCCAGAGCTGGTGAATGTGTGTGTCCTTTAGCGCCGTGTGGCCATCAAAACAGAGTAAAGGATGCACTCTGAAGACCTGAATATCTCCCAGCAAAAACGTCTGTGCAGAATATCTCAGCCTGGTCAGCGCGTCTCCCCCGCGTCTCAATATACAGCCAGATTCGTGGCAAGCGTTATTCAATAAGTTATCTCTGTATAGAACACCGTGCCACTTCAACTACATAGTTTTTGAGGTAAAAATGAATCGTTGGTGATTCCGTATTTCCTTTCAATTTACTGACGATTGTTTAAAGCTTTCAGCACGCGTTTCCATATTCACGGCGGTTTCCTTTGAGCGGCTGGAGCTCTCTCCAAAATATACACTGTCAAATGAAAGAGGGCTTTTATCCCGGCGTGGAGTAGGACAGTCCCGTCTAGCACCAGCACACTGGCCCCTCTCTGCGCCTGGTTCGAATTTTAAAAACCCCAAACCACACTCCTCTCTCTCTCTCTCTCTCTCTCTCTCTCTCTCTCCCAACAGTCCACATCCCCTCATTTCGTTTCCATCTTCATTTTTTTTTACACACATAACCCCCCGTCCTGCCTACTGTTTGTCAGGCATCATTTAAAAACTGTAGCTCTACATGTGCGTGTAAGTGAATTTATACAAACTGCTTACTGTCGAAGTATTTTATTTAATGTTTTTCGGTAATGTATTTTGGTTGGTACTGAGTATTTTCTAAGTATTTAGTACAAAGAAGTATTTTTCTTCTATTGTTAGACATTGGTGAAAAATATATAGCAAGAAGCTCTGATAGGCTACTCATTAAAGGCCCATCTCTCTCATGAGAGTTGAGATTTTTTTAGACTCGAAGATTTAAGAGATTTAACCTCGTAGATTTAAGAACTGTAGGCTGACATATTTTAACTCTCGTAATAAGAGTTACATAATCATGTCATAACCATGTAATTGCTGATGTAATGCTCTATCCTTGTCATTTGTTTCACAATTATTGGTAATTGCATAAAAGTTGTCTCTGGAAATAATTATGGCCTAACAGTTTTTTGTTGTGACAATGGTTGTGCTGGGTGGGCTGAAGAAAGTGTTACATTAAGGGAGATGTCGGTGTAGTAGGTTAAGGGCCTATGGTCCTAGTCCAGGTTGTGTTCAACACAACAGACGAAAAAGTGATGTTCTTAGCATTGTTCTTTGACCACAAGAGGGCAGTAGAGTATAACATTTTCTAACAGGTTTACAGGTCGCTCAATTGGGAAACAGGACTCCAGGTAGGCGTCCATTTAGTTTTCAGCATCGTCTGCGATATCAGTGGCTCCATCTCATACACCATCCTCAGAATCTCACTTACTTTCGTGCAATAGTTTCGTGTAAAAGGATCAAGATGTCAACATCTGGATTTTCCATGGTTTTCATCCACTCCTCTATTGCCTTCTGCATGAATGATTTCAAAATATTCAACGAAGAAAAAATACTTCACGACATCCAATGAAAAAGCAAGCAGTGGGGTCGTTAGGTACAGTCATTTTTTAAGCATAGCCCCGAGTATTTGAAAACGGAGATGTTTATAGTAAAACATGAGACGGACTGTGTAACAGAGTGGAACTTGACTTTCAGCGCCCAAATGAAGGGAGACTAATCAAGCACTGTACAGTGCACGCATATTTGGAGGGCGCGTGTACCCAGATGAAAAGCTCCGGTTAAAAAAAACAACAATCTAGTCTTCTTGTCTATTTCACGACGAAAACTTCAGGTAAATCGTTGTATAAATCGGTATGTACATTGGGTACGCAGGCCACACAATGTATCGAATTATGTTGATGCCCAAAAAAAACGTTTACTGACGTGACTATATAGCAACCCAAGCCAGATAGCCTTACACCAATAACTAGCCCACGATGAACTGACGGCCAAGTGTGTCAAGTGAAGTGTTCTCTCTCTCTCTCTCCCTCTCTTGAAGAAACTTGAAGAACAAAAGGGACTTGCACATTGGCTCAATTGTTTTCTCTTTTGCTACGCATGTGCTCTTAATATCTAGGTAGATATACCCCCCCAAACTAACGATGCCAATCTCCCTTAAAAAAAAATAAGACAAGTTCCAGGCAAACTTAATTTAGCCCCTGATCTTTTCAAAGCTAGAAGCGCCCTTGAAAGCAAGCACTCTCCTGGTGTCCAAATACACACCTAGAAGTTGCGTTCAAATTAAATTATTAAAGTCAAATTTATATTTTTAAGAAGTTATTAATTTGCCTTGTATCCTTACTTACTACAAGTAATTTCTGTAAGAAGGGTTGAATTTATAGTTCTTCACAAAATATATCACTCTAGGTGGCATCAACATAAACACAAGTAAGGGATAGGCCTAATGGACAAAGCTGTGTTTGGTTAGCAGAAATCAATGCATGAGGTGGTAATGCGCCTCTGATGCGAAGCGGAGCATTCATTCCTTCCTCCCCGAATGCCAAGAGCAGCGTTCAGTGAGCAACTATAGGCAAATGAGCTCGAGCGACTTCCGGTTACGATTTTTCAAAATAAAAGTCCCTTATTAGCCCCGTGTTTTCTTAAACTATCAGAGATATTAATTTCATAGTAACATCAAAATGGGTTAAAAACGATTCACTGATGTTACAAAAGTATGGTTTTCTTGTTTTAATATAATGAACAATGACTAAACAGACAATATTGTATTAAGAAAAAGTAAAACACACCCCATTATGCTGATAAAAGGATTATGCCTTCATTAAAGTTGGTTGAACTTGTTCAGAACTGTAAAGAAAGGGTAAAATATGTTTAGCAGTCATTATTCTGGTCATTCACTGTGAAAAAACACTTGACACACAGATCACACAGGTGAAAAGGGATTATCTCCAATGCCAGGGTATTGCCATGTGACACGTATCACTCTTTGCTGAAAAAACTAAAGATTGTGTCTCAATGAAAGGGGGGTGGAATATGTTCAGGACACTCCAAACATTAAATAAAATGTATGAAGTAGTTCAGATTTACGTCCCTGAAGGCTCCACAATACTTTAAACATAGGTGATCAGACAGGCGAAAATGCATTATTTTCAATGGCAGGGCCATGTGACATGTATCGCTCTTTGCTGAAAAAACTAAAGATTGTGTCTCAATGAAAGGGGGGTGGAATATGTTCAGGACACTCCAAACATTAAATAAAATGTGTGAAGTAGTTCAGATTTACGTCCCTGAAGGCTCCACAATACTTTAAACATAGGTGATCAGACAGGCGAAAATGCATTATTTTCAATGGCAGGGCCATGTGACATGTATCACTCTTTGCTGAAAAAACTAAAGATTGTGTCTCAATGAAAGGGGGGTGGAATATGTTCAGGACACTCCAAACATTAAATAAAATGTGTGAAGTAGTTCAGATTTGCGTCCCTGAATGCTCCACAATACTTTAAACATAGGTGATCAGACAGGCGAAAATGCATTATTTTCAATGGCAGGGCCATGTGACATGTATCGCTCTTTGCTGAAAAAACTAAAGATTGTGTCTCAATGAAAGGGGGGTGGAATATGTTCAGGACACTCCAAACATTAAATAAAATGTGTGAAGTAGTTCAGATTTGCGTCCCTGAAGGCTCCACAATACTTTAAACATAGGTGATCAGACAGGCGAAAATGCATTATCTTCAATGGCAGGGCCATGTGACATGTATCACTCTTTGCTGAAAAAACTAAAGATTGTGTCTCAATGAAAGGGGGGTGGAATATGTTCAGGACACTCCAAACATTAAATAAAATGTGTGAAGTAGTTCAGATTTGCGTCCCTGAAGGCTCCACAATACTTTAAACATAGGTGATCAGACAGGCGAAAATGCATTATTTTCAATGGCAGGGCCATGTGACATGTATCGCTCTTTGCTGAAAAAACTAAAGATTGTGTCTCAATGAAAGGGGGGTGGAATATGTTCAGGACACTCCAAACATTAAATAAAATGTGTGAAGTAGTTCAGATTTGCGTCCCTGAATGCTCCACAATACTTTAAACATAGGTGATCAGACAGGCGAAAATGCATTATTTTCAATGGCAGGGCCATGTGACATGTATCGCTCTTTGCTGAAAAAACTAAAGATTGTGTCTCAATGAAAGGGGGGTGGAATATGTTCAGGACACTCCAAACATTAAATAAAATGTGTGAAGTAGTTCAGATTTGCGTCCCTGAAGGCTCCACAATACTTTAAACATAGGTGATCAGACAGGCGAAAATGCATTATCTTCAATGGCAGGGCCATGTGACATGTATCACTCTTTGCTGAAAAAACTTAAGATTGTGTCTCAATGAAAGGGGGTGGAATATTTTCAGGACACTCCAAACATTAAATAAAATGTGTGAAGTAGTTCAGATTTGCGTCCCTGAAGGCTCCACAATACTTTAAACATAGGTGATCAGACAGGCGAAAATGCATTATTTTCAATGGCAGGGCCATGTGACATGTATCGCTCTTTGCTGAAAAAACTAAAGATTGTGTCTCAATGAAAGGGGGGTGGAATATGTTCAGGACACTCCAAACATTAAATAAAATGTGTGAAGTAGTTGAGATTTACGTCCCTGAATGCTCCACAATACTTTAAACATAGGTGATCAGACAGGCGAAAATGCATTATGTTCAATGGCAGGGCCATGTGACACGTACGTTTAAAGTATTGTGGAGCCTTCAGGGACGTAAATCTGAACTACTTCACACATTTTATTTAATGTTTGGAGTGTCCTGAACATATTCCACCCCCCTTTCATTGAGACACAATCTTTAGTTTTTTCAGCAAAGAGTGATACATGTCACATGGCCCTACCATTGAAGACAATGCATTATCGCCTGTCTGATCACCTATGTTTAAAGTATTGTGGAGCATTCAGGGACGTAAATCTCAACTACTTCACACATTTTATTTAATGTTTGGAGTGTCCTGAACATATTCCACCCCCCTTTCATTGAGACACAATCTTTAGTTTTTTCAGCAAAGAGTGATACATGTCACATGGCCCTACCATTGAAGACAATGCATTATCGCCTGTCTGATCACCTATGTTTAAAGTATTGTGGAGCATTCAGGGACGTAAATCTCAACTACTTCACACATTTTATTTAATGTTTGGAGTGTCCTGAACATATTCCACCCCCCTTTCATTGAGACACAATCTTTAGTTTTTTCAGCAAAGAGTTACATGTCACATGGCCCTACCATTGAAGACAATGCATTATCGCCTGTCTGATCACCTATGTTTAAAGTATTGTGGAGCATTCAGGGACGTAAATCTCAACTACTTCACACATTTTATTTAATGTTTGGAGTGTCCTGAACATATTCCACCCCCCTTTCATTGAGACACAATCTTTAGTTTCATCAGCAAAGAGTGATACATGTCACATGGCCCTACCATTGAAGATAATGCATTTTCGCCTGTCTGATCACCTATGTTTAAAGTATTGTGGAGCATTCAGGGACGTAAATCTCAACTACTTCACACATTTTATTTAATGTTTGGAATGTCCTAAACATATTCCACCCCCCTTTCATTGAGACACAATCTTTAGTTTCATCAGCAAAGTTTGATACGTGTCACATGGCAATACCCTGGCATTGGAGATAATCCCTTTTCACCTGTGTGATCTGTGTGTCAAGTGTTTTTTCACAGTGAATGGCCAGATTAATTACTGCTAAACATTTTTTACCCTTTCTTTACAGTGTTCTGAACATGTTCAACCAACTTTATTGAAGACATAATCCTTTTATCAGCAGATTGTTGTGTGTTTTACTCTTTCTTACTACAATATTTGCAATGATGCCTGTTTAGTCAGTGTTCCCTATATTTAAACAAGAAAATCATACTTTTGTAACATCAGTGAATCGTTTTTAACCCATTTTGATGTTACTATGAAAGTAATATTAATTGTCAATTTTCAGCTACATCTTAGTCATTATCAAAGTATCCTGTACGCTTAAAATTAACTAAATATATCTTACCTTGTTTTAAAGCAAGTTAATATAATGCACAGTTAACAAAATACCATTATAAAGTCTGATCTAGCGAGTAGACAGATTAGGACTTTATAATGACAAATAGGCTACTATAACTTTCAAACACGCTTTTAACTATTTTCCCGATCATTAGGACAAATGGAACAATAAAACTCGTTGCATATAAAAGGTTTTTATATTACCCAGTCGATTAACAGGGTTGTTTGTTGTAAAAACCTTTCATTTGATACAACAAACTCATTTTACTTCCTCGTTTCGTTTTACTTCCTGGGGTTATTGTGGGTTATCGTTGCTAGCAGAACGGAACTAATGCCAAGTCCATTATCCCAGCAGCGTTCAGTGAGCAAAGCAGCGTTCAGTGAGCAACTATAGGCAAATGAGCTCGAGCGACTTCCGGTAACGATTTTTCAAAATAAAAGTCCCTTATTAGCCCCGTGTTTTCTTAAACTATCAGAGATATTCATTTCATAGTAACATCAAAATGGGTTAAAAACGATTCACTGATGTTACAAAAGTATGGTTTTCTTGTTTTAATATAATGAACAATGACTAAACAGACAATATTGTGTTAAGAAAAAGTAAAACACACCCCAATATGCTGATAAAAGGATTATGCCTTCATTAAAGTTGGTTGAACTTGTTCAGAACTGTAAAGAAAGGGTAAAATATGTTTAGCAGTCATTATTCTGGTCATTCACTGTGAAAAAACACTTGACACACAGATCACACAGGTGAAAAGGGATTATCTCCAATGCCAGGGTATTGCCATGTGACACGTATCACACTTTGCTGATGAAACTAAAGATTGTGTCTCAATAAAAGTGGGGTGGAATATGTTCAGGACACTCCAAACATTAAATAAAATGTGTGAAGTAGTTGAGATTTACGTCCCTGAATGCTCCACAATACTTTAAACATAGGCCTACACACAGGCGAAAATGCATTATCTTCAATGGCAGGGCCATGTGACATGTATCACTCTTTGCTGAAAAAACTAAAGATTGTGTCTCAATGAAAGGGGGGTGGAATATGTTCAGGACACTCCAAACATTAAATAAAATGTGTGAAGTAGTTGAGATTTACGTCCCTGAATGCTCCACAATACTTTAAACATAGGCCTACACACAGGCGAAAATGCATTATCTTCAATGGCAGGGCCATGTGACATGTATCACTCTTTGCTGAAAAAACTAAAGATTGTGTCTCAATGAAAGGGGGGTGGAATATGTTCAGGACACTCCAAACATTAAATAAAATGTGTGAAGTAGTTCAGATTTACGTCCCTGAAGGCTCCACAATACTTTAAACATAGGTGATCAGACAGGCGAAAATGCATTAACTTCAATGGCAGGGCCATGTGACATGTATCGCTCTTTGCTGAAAAAACTAAAGATTGTGTCTCAATGAAAGGGGGGTGGAATATGTTCAGGACACTCCAAACATTAAATAAAATGTGTGAAGTAGTTCAGATTTGCGTCCCTGAAGGCTCCACAATACTTTAAACATAGGTGATCAGACAGGCGAAAATGCATTATCTTCAATGGCAGGGCCATGTGACATGTATCACTCTTTGCTGAAAAAACTAAAGATTGTGTCTCAATGAAAGGGGGGTGGAATATGTTCAGGACACTCCAAACATTAAATAAAATGTGTGAAGTAGTTCAGATTTGCGTCCCTGAAGGCTCCACAATACTTTAAACATAGGTGATCAGACAGGCGAAAATGCATTATCTTCAATGGCAGGGTCATGTGACATGTATCACTCTTTGCTGAAAAAACTAAAGATTGTGTCTCAATGAAAGGGGGGTGGAATATGTTCAGGACACTCCAAACATTAAATAAAATGTGTGAAGTAGTTCAGATTTGCGTCCCTGAAGGCTCCACAATACTTTAAACATAGGTGATCAGACAGGCGAAAATGCATTATCTTCAATGGCAGGGTCATGTGACATGTATCACTCTTTGCTGAAAAAACTAAAGATTGTGTCTCAATGAAAGGGGGGTGGAATATGTTCAGGACACTCCAAACATTAAATAAAATGTGTGAAGTAGTTCAGATTTGCGTCCCTGAAGGCTCCACAATACTTTAAACATAGGCCTACACACAGGCGAAAATGCATTACCTTCAATGGCAGGGCCATGTGATACGTATGACACTTTGCTGAAAAAACTAAAGATTGTGTCTCAATGAAAGGGGGGTCGAATATGTTCAGGACACTCCAAACATTAAATAAAATGTGTGAAGTAGTTGAGATTTACGTCCCTGAGTGCTCCACAATACTTTAAACGTACGTGTCACATGGCCCTGCCATTGAACATAATGCATTTTCGCCTGTCCTATGACCTATGTTTAAAGTATTGTGGAGCATTCAGGGACGTAAATCTCAACTACTTCACACATTTTATTTAATGTTTGGAATGTCCTAAACATATTCCACCCCCCTTTCATTGAGACACAATCTTTAGTTTTTTCAGCAAAGTGTCATACGTATCACATGGCCCTGCCATTGAAGGTAATGCATTTTCGCCTGTGTGTAGGCCTATGTTTAAAGTATTGTGGAGCATTCAGGGACGTAAATCTCAACTACTTCACACATTTTATTTAAGGTTTGGAGTGTCCTGAACATATTCCACCCCCCTTTCATTCAGACACAATCTTTAGTTTCATCAGCATAGAGTGATACGTGTCACATGGCCCTGTCATTGAATAAATGCATTTTCGCCTGTGTGTAGGCCTATGTTTAAAGTATTGTGGAGCATTCAGGGACGTAAATCTCAACTACTTCACACATTTTATTTAATGTTTGGAGTGTCCTGAACATATTCCACCCCCTTTCATTGACACACAATCTTTAGTTTTTTCAAAGAGTGATACATGTCACATGGCCCTGCCATTGAAGATAATGCATTTCCGCCTGTCTGATCACCTATGTTTAAAGTATTGTGGAGCATTCAGGGACGTAAATCTCAGCTACTTCACACATTTTATTTAATGTTTGGAGTGTCCTGAACATATTCCACCCCCCTTTCATTGAGACACAATCTTTAGTTTTTTCAGCAAAGAGTGATACATGTCACATGGCCCTACCATTGAAGACAATGCATTATCGCCTGTCTGATCACCTATGTTTAAAGTATTGTGGAGCATTCAGGGACGTAAATCTCAACTACTTCACACATTTTATTTAATGTTTGGAGTGTCCTGAACATATTCCACCCCCCTTTCATTGAGACACAATCTTTAGTTTCATCAGCAAAGAGTGATACGTGTCACATGGCAATACCCTGGCATTGGAGATAATCCCTTTTCACCTGTGTGATCTGTGTGTCAAGTGTTTTTTCACAGTGAATGGCCAGATTAATTACTGCTAAACATTTTTTACCCTTTCTTTACAGTGTTCTGAACATGTTCAACCAACTTTATTGAAGACATAATCCTTTTATCAGCAGATTGTTGTGTGTTTTACTGTTTCTTACTACAATATTTGCAATGATGCCTGTTTAGTCAGTGTTCCCTATATTTAAACAAGAAAATCATACTTTTGTAACATCAGTGAATCGTTTTTAACCCATTTTGATGTTACTATGAAAGTAATATTAATTGTCAATTTTCAGCTACATCTTAGTCATTATCAAAGTATCCTGTACGCTTAAAATTAACTCACTATATCTTACCTTGTTTTAAAGCAAGTTAATATAATGCACAGTTAACAAAATACCATTATAAAGTCTGATCTAGCGAGTAGACAGATTAGGACTTTATAATGACAAATAGGCTACTATAACTTTCAAACACGCTTTTAACTATTTTCCCGATCATTAGGACAAATGGAACAATAAAACTCGTTGCATATAAAAGGTTTTTATATTACCCAGTCGATTAACAGGGTTGTTTGTTGTAAAAACCTTTCATTTGATACAACAAACTCATTTTACTTCCTCGTTTCGTTTTACTTCCTGGGGTTATCGTTGCTAGCAGAACGGAACTCAATAGCACAGACTTCATTTCCAAGGGAAGTGAACTAAAACAGAAAGCACAACCAAAAGACATGAAGTGAAAGGAAGTAAAAAGGCCAAAATTATAAAGGACCTCAAACTAGTGTTTGTCTGTTTTCAGCCTGAAAACAAAAGAAAATCAACAGAATAACCAACAGAAACTAGCCTCACTAAGAATAGAAATACCGGAAACAAGCAGAGGGCAATTTCTGTGTGGCAAAGACTCTCAGCAGCCATCTTGGCAATGCCTCTGGGCAGCTATTTTGGGCAAACAAGATCAGGCTCCCATCTAAATGAATGGGGTAGATTCATCACTCCACACAGGATGGTTTAAACAGACATTGAAAGTACATGACGTGAATCTGCGCTTAAATCTGACAAACGTTGTGAAAATTGTTTCCTCAATTGTTCAAATAAGGCTTTCTTCGCGTTGACTTGTTCACTGAGCGTGCACCAAATTTCACAGCAAAGCTATTGCTATGGCAACGGTGGAAATAAACAGAATGTGCAGGAGAGGCAAAACGTCAGTTATGTTATGCTCTTTATAATACTGGGCAGGACTTACAGTTACAAATCCGCCATGTTTAGCGTTACGGGTTCCCTGCTATTCATTTCATTTTCCCGTCAGTGATTTGTCTCTTCTCTTATAATGTATCTGTTACAGCTTGAAAACCTAAATCTGGATATGAGAGCGAGGGAGAGAAAGAAAGATAGGTACAAAAAAAAACAGATAAAAAAATCTGTCATATTCTGGCCCAGCAAAAGCAAGAACTGTGTGAAAAGACAAATTGCAAGACCCTCGGCACAGAATTCAGTCAACACCTGCTCAAATGGCTAGGCCATGTAGGGAGGATACAACAACAGTGCTAACAGTCCCTAGAGCAGCACTCATATAGAGACCACCAGGAAAGAAAGTTCCAGGTAGATCCAAGAACACCTGGAGAAGGACGGTAGCTGGAGGAGATGGATGCTACATGGGGCATGGCACACGTGCAACAAAAGACACGGAGGAGAAATTGGACAGCCCTGACCTGTTCCCTCTGTCCCTCCCCCCATTAGTTGTGCAAAGCCACTCCCTAGGAGAGGTGGAAATAAGTATAATATATATATAATATATAATCCAAGATATAATCCAAGATATGAATTTAGAATTGAAGCCTAATTTTTTGTTGAAGAATTGTATCTACATTTAAAAGCAAGACTGGTCTGTAAATGCCGCAGAGGAAGGGATATTTGTCTTTCTTTAGTAACAAAGAAATGGAGTTATCAGACGTGGATTGTGGTACGTGGCCTTTCAGGAAGGAACACTCCTGCTAACACTGCGGTCAGGGTGGCAGAGAACATTCTATAGAACTGCTGTAGAACCAAGTGGACCAGGAGATTTGGCACCCTGCAGCGACTTAATTGCCTCCTGCACCTCCAAAAGAGTAGTAGCTTCACCTAATTTATTGGCAAGATTTTTTTAACTTTTGGGGGTATAATAGCTGATGGATGGTATATTTGCACATGACTGGGGAGTGCTATTGCTCTCACCACAGAGCCTTTTGCTATCCGACTCATATACTCTGCGTTTACACAGGTGACCTCCTGCTGTATATTTTCAGCCATACATCCTCCCTTCCTGTTATTCTTAACATCTTAGAGCAGTTTGGTAAGCTCTCTGGCTACAAGTTAAATCTTCAAAAGAGTGAGCTCAACTAAGCGACGTTCCACCATATTTCCCCTTTAAACTGTTGCCAGAGGGGTTTGTGTAATTTGGGGTATTCGTAACTAGGTCATTTACTGCCATTGTTACCAGTCAGGATGGTAGGTTTACTCAGGTTCCTCTTCCAGCACATCCCAGTAGTCATCCATAAATCATTCTTCTGTGCCCTAGGTCGGCATATTAGCTCTTCCCTGTGGGAAAAAAAGCCCACACGCATTAAAAAAACAACTCCAGAAGTCCACGTGAGGTCTTACATTGCCAAAGGAAGATGGGTGTGGTATGGTATGTTGGGAGTAGGGGTGTTGGGGGACTGGTTGGTGGATATTTGGTAGAGGGCTGGGTAGATAGACACTGGTGCCATGGCTGTTTGTTGTCAAAACTTTGTAAACCTGTCATTTTGCCAAGATGTAGTGTACAGGTAGGTTACAAAATTACTTTAATGTGCATGGACTGATTTTTAGGTTTGGTCCAATCAAATATACAGAACTGATTCAGGCAATTCAGACTTTAATCACCTTTTTCTGGATGAAGTTTTTCCTCATCTGTTCACTACCTGGTCCAGGCTCACCTGGTGTCCAGTACAATTTACTATTGTGTGAATCCACCCACACAAACACACACACACACACATTGTGCACACTCAGTCAATGTCCCCTGTACCATCATGTACAGAAAAGGGTGTAAGGGAAAGAAATTAATCGAAATGCAAAGGCATTTTAATATACTATGTAATTGTCACCACCAGGGGACGCTATTGTATGTTTTATGGCTTGACAGACATCTGAAATAAAAATGATCCCAACCGTAAGCACATACTTACATACTGACATTAACACTAAATCATTAGAAAAGAGTGAAATATAAAAGTCATAATAATAACATTGCAATCATACCATTTCCAAAGACCACAGTCCTTCATATCCGTGAACAGGGAAAAGTTTTGCTGTCAAGTTTTGAATCACACATCTTTACACACACACACACACACACACACACGTATATATATATGTGTGTGTGTGTGATAGTGGTTGTGCAATGACAGTTACAGAGTATTTCACAACCTTTTTATTTCCTCAGCGTGCAGAATGTTCGCTGCGGTTAATTTGTTTTGAGCTGGAGTGAATGCCATAGCTATTTGCATGCTGCACAGGTGTCTGTGGTCTTTCTGGTAGATCAACTGTATGTCTGCGTGTAAACCGCAGATTCTTATGTTTGACACTGAGCCAACTGTGTTCGTTGGGCTTCATAAACAAAGACGCTGCCTAGGCGCATGACAAAGTGTAAAACAACCATTAAGACATTAAGGCATCTGGGAATGAAATGTTATGAAATATTATGCTGTACAGATTGATGTACTCTGTTTTTGCTCTGTCTCTCTGACTGTATGTGTGTGAATGTATGAGTTTGTGTGTGTGTGTGAATGTGTGAGTTTGTGTGTGTGTGAGACCGAAATGATTGCTGGTAATTTTACTGCAGCTTCTTGGGCACAAAGACTCACATTCACAGCAGTCTTAAGTCTCATAGCAAACATTCATAACATTTTCAGACGGTTTTATGTGATGATCACAGAATGTTGCAATGCATGAAAGTGAAATTCATGTGAACAAGACAGGCTGCATTATTGAGCTGCTTGTAGTGGCTGTTGTTTGTTTGCTCTCAGACTCATGTGCACACACACACACTTCACTCAGGTACACTCGTCTGCTTGTACACACACACATCACAAACTCACACACACAAGGACATGCATGCACATTCACACATACTGCACACATTTTTTTTTTTGCTTGACCATAGTGGGATTAATAGTACAGACCGTATGCTCTCACACACCCAGTTTACACACCAACCACCCATATAATAACACTAGGTATTAACCAGGGACCACACACACACACACATTGTCTCTCTCTCACACACACACACACACATATACTCTCTCACTCTGTCTCTCTCTTACACACACACACAAGCAGACACACACACACACACATATACTCTCTCATACTGTCTCTCTCTCTCTCACACACACACACACACACATATACTCTCACCCTGTCTCTCTCTCTCTCACACACACAGACACACATATGCTCTCACACTGTCTCTCTCACACACACACACTTTCACTGACACATAATTAGACCACATACTGGGCATTCTGCAGAACGAGTACGACTGCCAAAGTACGCTTTCCAGCAGCAGTCAGAATAACAGCCTGTTGAAAACAGCACCTGGTTTCAGATGACTGTTATCCTGTTTTGGCCCTGATTTGGCTCTGATATGGCCCTGATATGGCTCTAATCTGGCCCTGATCTGGCACGTGTTTGTCACATTTGGTCCTTTTCTGAGATATTTCTCCCATGTTGTTGTGTTGGATAATGGGTCTGACTAAAGGGAGCCACAAGCCCACAAACATCCCAGACGTATGGAGGCAATTTAAAACAAAGTAATTTAGCAGTTAGTTGTCCCTTTCCCTCATTCTTGGTATTTTTGTTTTGCTGGCAACATCTCTCCACTGTTACTCTTCTCATTGTCTGTCTCTTCACTCTTTATCTATCTCTCTAGTTTTCTCTCTCTTTTTCTCCCTCCATCTCTCTTGCCATCTTTCTCTCTCTTTGCCCCTTTCCCCCCTTTGTCTCACTCATGTTCTCTCTCTCTCTGACTTTCCTCTCTCTCTCTCTCTTTATGTCTCCCTCCCTCTCTCTCTCTCTCTCTCTCTCTCTCTCTCTTTATGTCTCCCTCCCTCTCTCTTTCTCTTTCTCTCTCTCTCTCTCTCTCTCTCTCTCTCTCTCTCCCTCCCTCCCTCCCTCCCTCTCTCTCCTGTATAAGTGTGCCTGTTTATGTCATGGTGCCCACTCTGACTGAGTGTACTGTACGAGCCTCAGAGTTTGAGCTCCATGTAAGGACTGATCATAATAAAACAGGCAGAGTCACTGAGTTCAGATCTGTGCTCCACTCGTAATGCCTGGTGCCTCATCCTGCAGCTCTGGCATCTGTACCTAACCCCGGCCCTCTAACCACTGATCACATTCACGGCTGTGGCCCTTCTCTCCTGTAATATCTGGAAATGATGATGATTTCTTAAGCCTGTCTATTGAGAGCGGGGTTTCACAGCTGCAGCAGCAGCAGCAGCAGCAGCAGGAGGGCAAGTTTAAATCTGAAAGCTGCCTTCAGATGGATGCTCATGCGGAGCTGACAGACTTGGCCCTCATCTGTGAACTTTCCAGCCACTTCCATTTGATTTCGCATGTCCATGTGCGCCCCGGTTTCGTATTCCAGAATCTGGATTCACGGGGCCCGGCCCCAGGCGGGCTTAGAATCGGCAGGTACATGGGAATTTTATGAGCTGTTTGCTTTTTCTCCTCCTTCACCACATACCTGGGCCTGCGTCAGTGGAACAGCCTGTGGAAGTGTGTGCGTGTGTGTGTGTGTGTGTTTCAGTGTGAGTATGTGTGTGTGTGTTTCTGAGTATGAGGGTGTGTGTGTGGGAATGTGAATGTGTGTTTGTCTATCAGTGTGTGTGTGTGTGTCTGTCTGTTTATGTGTGTGTTTGTGTATGAATGTAATGTTATAAAGACATGCTGTATGTTTTTGTTTACTTATGCGAGTGTGTACATTGGATGTTAAAAACTGTTGTGGAATGTACAGTAGTATTGGCAATTGTTTAGAACATATGTAGCAAATACCATGTCTGTCGTGTGTATGTGTACGAGAGAAAACCTGTTGTGAGTGACAGCATGAATATTTATGATGATTGATGATTATGATCAAAAGCGTGTGTTTGCGTGCATGTGTCTGTGTGTGTTTCTGAGTGTGAGGGTGTATGTGTGGGAATGTGAATATGTGTTTGTCTATCTGTGTGTGTATGCGTGTGTGTGTGTGTGTGTTTCTGAGTATGAGGGTGTGTGTGTGGGAATGTGAATGTGTGTTTGTCTATCTGTGTGTATGTGTGTGTGTGTGTGTTTATGAGTATGAGGGTGTGTGTGTGGGAATGTGAATGTGTGTTTGTCTATCTGTGTGTGTGTGCATGTGTGTGTGTGTGTGTGTTTCTGAGTATGAGGGTGTGTGTGTGGGAATGTGAATGTGTGTTTGTCTATCTGTGTGTGTGTGTGTGTGTGTGTGTGTGTGTGTGTGTGTGTGTGTGTCCCACTTCTAAGGGGCAGACTACCGTGACACCTGTAGATGCCTGATCCACCAGTCACCTGCTGCTTTGAGACAAAATTAATTTCCCTGCACCCACAATCCTCCTCTCCTGATGTATCTGGCCTCTAGGGCGTGTCCAATAAATCTGTCATCTGGGCCTTTCTCTTAGTGGCAGGTAATGCCCCAGGGCAGCCCCTACAGAGACAGCCTAATTTATGGATGTGCCATCACACCTGAAGAGCTCTTTACAACACTGGTGGCACCCCCTCTGATCCCCAGTGAGTTATGACACCTGCTATCATGAGCGCTTTATTTAAGGCCTTTTAAATGTGTGTTAATCGATGAACTAGGTTAATAAAACATGATTGTGACTTCATTCTTATTTGCTGCCAAAAGAAACAGTGCTCGCTTGAAGGAGGTTGGGTTGGATGTGATATTTGGCAGTGTCTCTGACATGTTTAATCAGTTTCTGGAGCACCCTGTGAGCGTGTGTGTTTGTGAGTTTCTGTTTTCTTTTGTGTGTGTGTCAGTTTCACATGTGAATTGGCTTTGATGTGGTCCTTTGAGGGTGTGTGTGTGTGTGTCATAATACTGATTTGATTAGAATAATAGAAAGTAGGCTTACTTCCCAGTATCTTTAGAAGGGATGGCTTCTGAGGCAGTATACGGCCCTTCTCGTAAATATCTACACTCTGCAGATTATTAAACCTTATGGCGTGTGTCATTTACATGCATAACAACCTGCAGCTGCTTGACAGGGTACATCTCATGCAAGATACACAGTCTGGAGTTGAGGCAACTCTATACACCAGCTAATGTGTGCGTGTGTGTCTGACTGTCTGTCCACGTGTACCTGTGGTTTGCATGAGAGTGTGTGAACGACGTGTGTGTGGTGTTAGGGTGTGTGTACGGAGGGCGAGCGTTTGATGGGATGTGCGAAGGGTGTGCAGAATGTGTGTGTTTGGTTCGGTATGCGAATGTGTGATTTTTTTTTTTTTTACTGGGGTCTGGGTGCAGCCCCAGCGTTTTTGAAAGGGGAGAGACAGCTGCCTTTTACTGCCCCAGGGGGCAATAAACGCAGAGGGAGGGGCAGTTATTTAGCCCTTTTACAGGGGCAGGAGGTAGAGGAAGGGGCTTTTATTGGGGTCACACTGTAACTAAGTACAGCTGCAGAACTGAAAGGCCAGAGTGTGACTCCTAAAACTTCTCAAAATTCCTTTCTTATGGGTCTTTTTTACCTCATGGCCACCTCTGTGCGTGTGTGTGTGTGTGTGTGTGTGTGTGTGATGTGCATGTGTGCATGTGTGTGTGTGCATGCATGTGTGTGTATGTTTCTGTAGATGCGTGTATGTATGTATGTGAGTGTGTGTGTAAGTGTAAGTGCGTGTGTGTGTGTGCCTGTGCGTGTGCGTGTGCCTGTGCGTGTGCGTGTTTCTGTAGGTGAGTGTGCCTGCAAGCATGCCTGTGTGTGTGTGTGTGTGTGTGTGGTTGTGTGTGTGTGTGTGTGTGTGTGTGTGTGTGTGTATACACTCGCACATATCCATTTTCATCCCCAGACCTTTTCTATTTCCATTTTCCCTAATGATCCCCCTTCCTCGTTAAGCACATCTGCTGTCAATCATCTCCACTTTGTAATCCCATTGGCATTTCCTGTCAGAGTAGCCCTGCCCAGTGGCTCTCCACAGGTCAGCCCGCCCCAGTGGTCAAACCCATGTCTGATATCTCTGCCCTCAGTGGCCAGAGCAGATGTCTGTCTGGTGGCTCTCTTCCCTGATTTCGTCCAGTGTTGCCATGTCGACAGGTGTGTTTGTGTGTATACGGTGATGGATCACTGATACTAGCGGGACACCTCTGGCCTGAATTAGCCGGAGATAAAGTAAAAAAGATGTGTGAGGCAGCCAGGAAGTGGAAACATGAGCTGCGGCCCTGCACACACGCACACGCACACACAGACACACACACACACACACAGATGTACACTCACACACGCATAGATATAGATATACACATACAGACAAACCCACACGCACACGCACACACACACACACAGACCGAAACTACACAAACAGATGTACACTCACACACGCACACGCATAGATATAGATATACACATACAGACAAACTCACACTCACGCGCACACAAACACACACAGACAGACACTACTCACATAGATGTACACTCACACACGCACACGCATGGATATAGATATACACATACAGACAAACGCACACGCACACACACACACACACACACAGACAGACACTATTCACACAGATGTACACTCACATGGATATAGATATACACATACAGACACACACACACACTCACACTCTCACACACACACAGATATACTGTTTAGTTGGACAGCAAACTAAAAGGTTACTGTGAGACCAGGAGTGTTAGAGAAACAGAAGAGAGAGAGATCAAAATTCAAAAGAAGAAGAGAAAGACAGCGACAGAGAACGTGCGTCATGGTGATCACTGACTGACAGCGAGAGAGAGAGGGAGTGACAGAGTGAGATGGAAAAACAGACAGAGGTGGAGAGAGCAAGAGAGGGGTGGAGAGAGACAGAGAGACTAGTTATTCTAGTTGCAGACAGCTGACAGTAGGGCTAAAATAAGATGAGCAGGAGCCTGTGGGTGGTGCGCGTGTGTGTGTGTGTCTGTCCACTGTGAACATAAGCTGTCTAACACATACACTTGAGAACCATTCATCATGTGTGCTGTGTAGCATGATTGTGCAGAAATCGACACTGACGCTGCCCATGTCATAATGTGCTTTATTGTTCTCCGACAGCTATGGTCACATCTGCAAGAACACATTCCATATAAAAGACACAGTAAAAACCTTACCAGAGTATCAGCGTTTAGTAAATAAATATAAAACTTCCAAGTGAAAGGTGGAAAGAGAGAAAAGACAGACAATTAACAATTTAACAAAAGGAGCCAGCAGAACACACACACACACACATGTGCACACACACATCATGGCTAATACACATTCACACTCGCCTTAGCACAGGCTAACACACACACATATACTGGCTGACTGGCTGGGAGGTTAAATACATGCTAGAGATGACTAGCGGACCCCAGCTGTAGGCTGAGGAGGGTCTTATAGTGGGTTAGTGTGAACAGGAGGAAGAGAGAGATAGGGAGAGAGTCAGACGGATAACTGGATGATCCTTTTTTTCTTTTCTTTTCCTCTGTACTTCTTGTCTTTCACTCTTTGACGTAGAGGCGGGTGCACACCACGTCATCAGCGCTCATGGTCTGAAAGAGAGAGATAGGTGTGTGTTTATTTTCGGAGAGCGTGAAGAGAACGTTCTCTTCAATGAGTTCTCTCAGTTGTCACAAACATGGAGCGATCGCCATGGAGACTGGCTCTTGTAATCGGATGCATAAAGAGGACAGCACACACAGAGACAGACAGACACAAACAAACAGACACACAGACACACACACAGACACACACACACACACAGCTCCCATACACCTGAGAATTAGCCTCATTCACCTCATTGACATCATCTGATGTGAGTGTGTGTTTTGGGTGGGGGGTGGTTTGGACGCCAGCAGTTTGCCCTTTGAGTCACAGGATGTTTGGGGTAATTCATGGCTTTGTTTTGGCCCTGCCTTCTAAGGCCTGCATACACAGACACACATTAGCACGCGCCCACACACACACACACACACACACACACACACACACACACACACACACACACACACTCATTTCAATGAGAAGAGCCCACACACGCCCCTTTCTCTCCACACATACATCCTACTTGCACCAAATTACACACACACACAAACACACACATATAGCTGTACACACACTTTCAGAGCACAGCCTGGTGCCGACCACACACATTTGGAATGGCAGCTGAGCCTGCCCCTCGATCTGGCCAGTTCCATAATCAGTGATTGCCAAGGATTGCAAACATGTCATTCCATGGGGAAGTACCACATTCCCCCTTCTCTGCATGACAGACAGATTGGGTAACCAATAGGTAAGCAGATTTACCAGGATAAGCTCGCCGTCGTTGGTGATCTCACGGGTCCATGCAGTCTTCGGGCCCTCCCCCTTCACCAATGTTTGATCACAGCTGATTTTACTGTCTGTCTCCCAACGAGGAAAACTCTGCAAGACACCAGAGAGGGCGTGTGAACAATCCAAACAAATCACTGTTGATGTTGAATGAGTGTGTGAGAGAAAGGAAACTCTGGAAGAGAAAGAGAGAGAGAGAGTGGAGGAGAGAAAGGGGTAAAAAGTGGGGAAGAGTGGAGGAAAGAGAGAGAAAGAAAGAAAAAGAGAAGGGGAATGGTTAGAGAGAGAGAGAAAGATAGAGGGTCAAGAGTGAGACAGGCGGAAAGAGAGAGAGAGAAAGAGAGACAGAAGAGGAAAGAGAAGAGGGAGAGGGAAAAAACAGAGAGATTGACTGGGAGGTGTTAATGTTTTCTGCCCTCATTGTTAGTGTTGAATAATGAAGGCTGTTTGCTTTGGAGACGGACAATGGCATTGATATACAGAACTGTGTACTGAGATGAAGAGAAAGAGAAAGGTTGGAGATGAAGGGAGAGGGGGGAGGAAGGGAGAGAGATAGAGACAAATATGGGAAATAGAGTGTAAGAGGGAGGGAGAGAGGGAGAGAGATGTGAAGTGATGACTGATGAGGATAGTTACTGAGGGAATATCAGATTGAAGAGGGGAAAATGGGTGAGGTGGGGGAGTGGGAGGGGTTGCAGAGAGACACCAGAGCCCATAGAGAGAAACAGAGAGAGAGGGGGAGCGAATAAGAGAGAAGGAGAAGAAGAGTGAGGTGGTGGAGAGACAGAGGAAAGAAGAGAGCTGGTCGAACGTCAGCTGTTAGACCACAGCTCCTCTGAGATGAGGGACGTGATCAAAACCTTCTACAGAGAAAACAGCTGATGGGCCAGATTCATCACACGACACACACACACACACATAGAGAGAGAGAGAGAGAGAGAGAGAGAGAGAAACAGACAGCGAGACAAGGACAAACACATTCACAAATACACACAAGCACAAACACCCCTCAACACACACACACACAGAGAATAGAGAGAGAGAGAGAAAGAAGGGACAGAGGGGCATGGCCTGGTCATGCAGGCCCCAGAGGAAAGAGAGAGAGAAGGGACAGAGGGGCATGGCCTGATCAGTTACTGTGGTCTAGGACATACAGTGCGATGAATAGATGTATTTCATGAATTCTACTCTGTTATTTGGTATTTATTCAGATACGTGTGTGTGTGTGTGTGTGGGTGCGTGTGCGTGTGCGTGTGCGTGTGCGTGTGCGTGTGTTTTCACAGCTGCGAAAAGGCTGAGGCTAACCCACACCTGTAACTGTGCTGAGTGTGTGTGTACAGTGGCAGATCTATGTGTATTAGCAATACAATTGGAATGGTGACTTTTGCGCAATCGGTTTTCCATCCTTGCTGGAGCGGGTGCCCTGATTCTGGTGTGTGAGCTAGGCTAGTGTGTGATTTTAGTGTGTGAGCTAGGCTAGTGTGTGACTCTACTGTGTGAGCTAGGCTAGTGTGTGACTCTACTGTGTGAGCTAGGCTAGTGTGTGACTCTACTGTGTGAGCTAGGCTAGTGTGTGATTTTAGTGTGTGAGCTAGGCTAGTGTGTGATTTTAGTGTGTGAGCTAGGCTAGTGTGTGATTTTAGTGTGTGAGCTAGGCTAGTGCTAGGGGGGGCGGGGGTAGGTTGACGTCAGGTCTCCCCACTGGTTGCCCTGGGCCCCACACAAGCTGTGTTGGGTGCCGTGCAGGGAGGCCCATCCACTATGTGTGTGTGTGTGTGTGTGTGTGTGTGTGTGTGTTGTGTACCGTGCAGGGACGCCCATCCACAGTGTTCTCGCTGAAGGACTGTCCCACGGTGAAGGTGATGTGAGTGTTCCTGACAGAGGTGGAGGTTTTGATGGACAGAGTCTCTCCATCCTGAGCGATCTCCACCTGAGGCTTGGAGGCTGCTGCCACGGCGATTTTACGCAGCATCACATTCACTCCTGAGGAAAGATACACGTACATGTACACACACACACACACACACACACACACACACACACACAAATACAGATATACTTTTAATTAATGCATTCAGAAAAAAACACGTGCCAAGTCATCATGAGTAGAGTACCTATTCTACAGCAAAAGTGAAGCAGGGCTTGCATACTCCAGCATGAGTACTGTAGAGAATGCATACTACAGCATGAGTACTGTAGAGAATGCATACTCCAGCATGAGTACTGTAGAGAATGCATACTCCAGCATGAGTACTGTAGAGAATGCATACTCCAGCATGAGTACTGTAGAGAATGCACACCAAGTCCTATATTTATGTGTGTGAAGAAAAGGCTGAGAGAGCATCCCAGTCCTTCACATTTAAACAAACCTGGTAATCTACATATTTATAATATTTAATCTTATGACACCTTTTGTATGTATTCTCATGCACATTTTAAGTCCTTCACTATCACAAAGAGCCCCCTTCTACATACAAATCTGGTTCTTTATAAGTTTATCATTCAGTCTTCCTTAAATGTTCTCCATGCATCAATATGCCAGGCCTGGCCTTAGCATCATTTCTGTCATCCTCACTAGGATGGTGACTATTGGTTGCTTCTCTCTCAGGCAAATTACTTTCCCACTTAGAGGTTTGTTGTGTAACATAATGTGCATTTCTGGCAGAACATCAGAATCTGGGTTCTCAAAACCTCTGAGCTGTTTTTAATTATGGAAATTACACGTTCTGGTCTTCCAATGTCCTCAAAAACATCTGATAATGTCTTAAAATTCATTGTGTAAAATGCAATAACTTCACTGTAAAATTCCAGTAAGGCACAGTCTTTGGAACACATGACCTATGAAATATAAAATTATTTGGTGCTCTGTGATGCCCAGAATGAAATAACAAAAAAAAAAGCATCGTAGTCTGTGACTCATTTATTACATCTTTAATCTGTAAACCATAATACTGAAACACCTAAAGAGCATCCATACAGTACATACTCACATACGTATCCTAAACATAAGACAGCTAGTCTGGAGACTGGGGGGGGTCAAAGCGAGAGAGAGACAAAGAGGGAAAGAAATGAAATGGGAGAAGGAGAGAAGGTAGAGAGAGAGAGACAGCGAGAAGAGAGAGGGAGAAGTAAGAGAAATGGCAAAGAGAGAGAATGAAAATATTAAGAGAGAGAGAGAGAATGGTGGAGTGGTGTGCAGTTAACAGGCCTTCGGCCAGTGATTGGCCCAGCCAGAGGAAAAGATGATGTCATAACTGCAGGACGAGTCCAGCACATCTGTCCTCCCCACAGAGGAACCAAACCCTGCACACATCTGCCAGAACAACAACTCCTGACGCCATGTGATGACTTCATCACAGATCAAATTCTAATCAAACCTACCCAATACACCACAGAGGGGAGGGATAGAGTGATAGGGTTGTTGGGAATAGGTACACACACACACACACACACACACACACACACACACAAATATCAAGTGGATGAAAAGCATGTGGATGCTGCCCTAAGACACTCACACACACACTCACATTTACACATACACACAGATAAGGGTGTATTTGTGTGTGTGGGTTTCTCCATGCTGGTGTCAATATGAGTGTAGTTGGTGTATGTGTATGTATATATTTATATCTATTTATTCATATATTTGTATATATATATATATATATATTTGTGTATGTGTGTGTGTATGTGACCATGCATTTGTGTGTGTGTGTGTGTGTGTGTGTGTGTGTGTGTGTGTGTGTGTGTGTGTGTGTGTGTGTGTGTGTGTGTGACCGTGCATTCGTGCGTGCGTGTGTGTGTGTGTGTGTGCATGCATGTGTGTGTGTATGTGTGTGTGTGTCTGTGTGTGTGTGTTCGCAGGGAGAGAGGGAAGTTATTGGAGTGGCCCAGGGGGACGTGGTAATCTGTTACACCTTCCTTTCAGGAAGCAGCACGGACACAAGAGAGAGAGAGGGGAGGAGAGAGAGAGAAAAGAGGACAGAGAGAGAGAGAGGAGGAGAGAGAGAGAAAAGAGGACAGAGAGAGAGAGAGATGGAAGGAGGGGCAGAAAAGAGCTCATTGAGAGAGGGAGGGAGGAAGGGAGAGCACAAAGGAGAGGAACTATAGAGAGGAGAGAGAAAGGGGGGCGGGAGCTTCACTGTCTGAAGCAGACAAAATCCCAGAAGAGGGGGAGAAGAGGGAACATGAAGAAAAGAGGACAGGGAACAAGGAGGGAGTAAGACAGGGACAGAGAGAGAGAGAGAGAGAGAGAGAGAGAGAGAGAGGGAGGTGGAGACGTCTGGAGTGGGCAGAGGGAGAGTGTGAGAGAGGCTCGCTCTCTGAGTTGAATTTCACACTTCTGACCCCTCACACATTCCCACCTGTCACCAAGGGTAAATATATACACACACCATGACAAACACACACACACACACACACGCACACAAATAAATACAAATATAGAAATGCACACAAACTCACGAATAGTCTACAATGCAGACTTTCACACAAACAGACACACACTGATATCCACTCTTCCATGAGTGAAAAATGTCTCAATCTGGCATGCAGACAAACTTCACTCTCCATACCCTCTATAAAATGTACACACACACGTGCGTGCGCATGCGCCGCGTTCAGCATATTTCCGTGAGTATGTAGCCCTGGGCTGGCTCCTGTGCTACTCCTGGAGGAGGCATCATCTAATGAAGTTAGCAGAAGCCTCCAGTGCCCCTCTAAGATCAAGGCCTCAGGCAGACCCACAGCCCACATTAAACAATGACCACACACACACACACGCGGTCAGGGTCAGTGTCAAAGGGCAAAGGTCGGGGGTCGGAGGAAACATTTGAGTCAGAGTGGGATAGGGAGTGGAGGATGGAGGAGGAGGGGGAATGGTGACAGGTTGCGCCCAGCTGTGCACAGGTCCTGTAATGACAGGGAAGCCATGGGCCATCCCTCACTGTCAATAAAGACAGTGATGAGGGAGAGAAGGGGGGAGAGAGGGAGAAAGGAAGAGACCGGGAGAGAGAGAGAGGAAGAGAGAGAGAGAGAGAGAGGGGCAGAGGGGAGAAATACAGGGAAGGACAAAGAGACATGGCTGATGAGATTGGGAGAGCAAGAATGCATTTATATGTGTGTGTGTGTGTGTGTGTGTGTGTGTGTGTGTGTGTGTGTGTGTTTGTGTGCATGCGTGTGTGTGTGAGTGTGTGTGTGTTTGTGTGCATGCGTGTGTGTGTGTGTGTGTGTCAGTCAGCTCCTCTCACGCCGACAGCCTGTCAATCATCCACATTCCTAAAATTCAGTTTGTCCCTCTCTTTTTATGGATCCATTTCTATACCCTCTATGTCTCTCTCTTTCTCTCTCCTGCTTCTGTTCATCCTTGAAGTTTTGACACACTACCATGTACATTAACCTACACACAAATTCATGCAACATATGAATATGTAGGCATTAATTTACACTTTCAGTTCTCTCTCTCTCTCTCTCTCTCTCTCTCTCTCTCTCTCTCTCACTCACACACACACACATGCAAGCATGCACACACTGGCACACACACTGGCACACACATGCTCCCCCAAGCAGACACACAAGCACTCCATTTAACCTTCCCTAATGATGCACTTGTCTCCCTCTTACCCAGGGCACACACTCATCCATCCAGCCCATTCAAAGGCTTTCCTCTTCACCATCTCCTCAATAGTCGCCCTCTCCTGCCTTTTTCCCCTTTCTTTCCTGCACTCCTCCCACTCTCTTTATTCTTTTGTGTTGCCATTCAGTGGTCCAGCCGTGGCCCCTTCAACTCCCGTCTGCCCCCCACCCGTCCCAAACACGGCTTGCTCAGCACGCTGCCTCACTCTGCACCGGGCCGGTAATGAGGGACTTGAAAAGCCACGTTTCTATGGTAATTGGAGCGTCTATCAATCCGGGATATTGGTATGCGAGGACGACTGTACTCGCACACGCTCCGGTTATTCCCGCAAGAACAATGGTAGTATTTAAACCCGAAGTCATCAACACAGGCAGCATTCACTGATACAAGGAAAGAGGGAGAGAGAGTGAGAGAGAGAGAGGTCATCCCTCTTTAATCTCAAGCACATTGACATGTGCACCGAGTCATGTTAAATAGTCTTGTAAAATTGCCGATAATATAATCTTTGTGTTTCTCAGACCTTTAGGCACACACCAGTACACAAGAACAAATGGGCATGCACTCTTATTCACTCCCGCATGACTAGCCAAATGAGCAGGCGTTGGCCGATCATTCCCTGTACTGTTCATGAGAGAGAGAGAGAGAGAGAGAGAGATGCACTGAACTTGTTTAACCTCCTTTCGTTTAGTTGTGCCTCCAATTAATATGCTTTTACCAGTCGATCAGGTTTTATCTATGCACCACCCTTTCCCACACATAGTGAAACAGCCTCCCTCCCACACAGACAGAGAGAGAGAGAGAGAGAGACAGACAGACAGACAGACAGACCGAGAGTAATGACACGGACACATGTGCCACTGCCGTTTGGTGCTGTTGTGGCCGGAGGCGAGGGGGCGCTGGGTGGAGCTGGTGTGGGGCAGCTCTCTCATTGAGTTGTCCGGTGTGTCAAAATGACAAAGACCCCCGCACATGGGACGCGGAGACGGCGCAGCTGTGTGTGTGGTTGGTCTCTCTCTCTGTCTCTGTGTGTGTGTGTGTGTGTGTGTGTGTGTGTTCAAGCTGCAGTGGGTTTGGGTCAAGCTGTCCGACCAACGGAAAGACACACAGTCACGGATATACGTTTGATTGGCACAGCGGTGAAGAACTTTATTAAATTGAAGATGTTTATGAAAACTCACCCAGTGCTTTGAGAAGTTCCTCGAAGTTTTCTGAACTTTTCATCTTCCAGTTGCCCGAAAAGTCTGGAATTTTGCTCTCCATGGTCCAGTTGAATAGCCTACAGCAACGTATGTGAATTTAATATTTCCGGAATTAATGTCTACAATGTCGACGGATTGTAAACAACCTATTTATCTGTTGCCTTGTCTCTGCGGTTTGTGTCCCGTTACTTCTGTCTCGCTGCCCTTCTGTCACTGTAAAATAGCCTATATTTTAACCTGCTTTCTTTTTCGCCCTTTCTCCCTCTCTAACAACCTGTCTCTCCCCTTCTCTCCGTGTGAGATCCTTATCACGCTTGTGTCGCTACGCGTAATAAGAGGTTGAGGTATGAATGGGACGGGGTGGAAAAACTGGCCACAGAGTATGACCGCAAATTTAAACGCCCCTTCTCTCGCCAACCGCGCGCTCCCACCCCGTGTTCAGTGCCAGTCAAAAAGCACCGACCAATGACGACCCCGATCAGGTGCAGAGAGCCACGGTGCTCATCCCCTTGCCACACCCCCTCTAACACATGTGCGTTCTGAGAAACGCCCATGCTCATTAATGCTAAATCTCTACTCTTTTCACAGACGTTCTTTACATGTCATCATAAAAAATGACCTCGCACCCAGGACGCAGTCTCCAATGACAAATAAGGTCCCATGTTGAGGGACATCCCACAGGCGGCTTTATAGTCCACTACTAATGGAGGCTGTGCATTTAATCCACATTTTACTTAATAATGAATGCAGATTTGAGCAGAATTATGTTTGCATATGTCAATATCTGACCTTCCAGTCAAATGCCTATCAGTTGGTCCAGCTTTAGAAAGTCTCAGCGGCGGGTGAAGGGGACCAGTGAGATATCTTTAATGAGCGTGAGTCAGCACTCGGGTAGGGTGTCCGAGGGGTATTTCCCCGCCAAGTTCATCATAACCCCCTTGCTCACAGCCTTGTTGCCTTGAGGTGCACTGCACAGCTATATAAAATCACGGCTCCTGAAATGGAATCCTGCCGCCGCGTGGCCCTTGTGCTAATAGCTGGGAAAGAGTGTCTGACGAGTTGGCTGACTTGCGTGCGTGGGGACAGACGCTGCCGAGAACATGAAAACGCCCCGCATGTGTCCTTTGGTGATGAGGGGCCACCGTGGGTCGCGGGGGAGGCTATGGGGAGTCCGAGCAGTTGGTTAGCCCCTCTCTGACAGAGCGGAAGAAAGAGAAGAGGAGGGGTGAGTTTTTGGACAGTGGGTAGCGGGAAGAGGGATGCAGGGTCGGCGCTTCTGATGCAGAGACACGGCCCTGATTGATGGTAATAGCACAAAAGCGACGTTAACCATTGACTCGTGATTAATGGTCTTCCGTGCTGCAGTGCACGGTGGATTAGCGCGGGGGTTACCGGGGCGACAACCGCAGGCGCATGAAGGCGCCTGTCTCTCTCTCAAAAAAACACTTCTTGACACGTAGTTGACACATATGCGGGTCAACCAATGTACCATGATGTTTTTTCCGAATCTTTTTAAAACATGGTTTGTGTACCAAGTTGTGTAATCAATACAATGACGCTGGTTAGAGGAAGATTAAGATTAGTGACCTCATACGAGGTGCGCACTGGCTGTATTACAAATACGTGGATAGGTGATACGTCGTATACCACACACGTCGTCTGCGTTTACACAATAGTTTCATGTCTTCGCAAGTTCTTCCTCGTAGAACAACAGACGCTCAGTCGTTAGCCTCTTGTGTCAATGTCTGTATCTCTCTTTCCATCTCTCGCTTTCTTTGTCCCTATCTCCCCTGGCACTTATGGCTGTTTTGTTCCGCACCTGTTAACTCTTTGCTGCAGGCTACATTTCGCTGCGTTATCAGATATTGTATTCACAGCATGGTTGTTCAAAGGGATTATGGAGATTACACTCTTTAAAAAGGATTCGGCGACTTCGAAAACGTAACCTACAAATAACCTTTTCAACCCTATAACCAGTTCAGACATGTCAGTAATAGTATAGTTGTAATATTCTGTGATTTGTATGACTATTATAGAATAATACTCACTTTATTCACATCATTCATTTTACTATTTCACCAGAACACACACACACACACACACAATCACAGCATGTCTTTAGTGCTGACACCCCCCTGTTAAATGGGTGGCATGTAATCCCATTCAGGTTGGAGGGAATGTCTTTGGCCTCATCATTCTTTCTCCCTCCTCTCATCCTCTCATCCTCTCTGTTCTCTCCTTTCCTTTTTCTCCTTATCATCCACTTTCTTTTCCTCTTGCCTCTCTCGCCTCCTTTGTTCATTTGTGCTGCTGCGGCAGATTCCACACACACACACACACCCTCAGCTAAATGGAGAGACAGACGACCGAGAGAGAGAAAGGAGGGGGGGGGGGGGGGGGGGGGCTGAGAGGAAGAAAAGAGAGGGAAAGAAAAGGAGAGTGCAGAGCTGTCGGGATCAGTGTCCAAAACTTCAGGTCATTTTTTTACACACATTGTTCCCAGTGTCTGAAAAGCTTGTGTGTGTGTGTGTGTGTGTGTGTGTGTGAGTCAGCGAGAGTGTGTGTCAGAGAGAAAGGGATCAAAGACAAAATACAGAATGACAGAGATGGAGAGAGGAAGCAAAAAGAGAAAGAAGAGAGAAAAATTGAAAAAAAAGAGGGATATGTAAAACGAGAATCCAATATCTCTCTTGAACCGTAAAGGAACATTCTGCCCTGTTGCCAAGTACATTTTCCTCCCCTGATTTATCTTTCTCCATCTCCTTTTCACAGTTTCTT